>NC_137209.1:21373883-21411383 GCF_960531495.2 Zeus faber | reverse complement strand
ATATATATGTATAGATTATTTGTTTGAATCTAGTTTTAACTGCGGCGGGGGGAGTGCGTCAAACCGCATTTCTTTCTCTGCGCGTCGTCTTGTTTTGTGCAGGATTCCTGAGGATCCTTATATGGTCCGAGCCTGAGAGCACAGGCTGCTAAAGCTTGTAAAGACTCCAGATCTAATCCGAGCACGACTTTTCTGACTGTCCGTGATCATCAGGTGTCTGCAAAAAAAAACCCAAAAAAACAACCCCCCCCCCCCCCCCCCCCCCCCAAAAAAAAAAAAACCCAATCGTTCCTTCAATATTAAAGTGCAGATCCGTGACATTATTTTGTTTAAAAAAAATCCCATATTTGATGCTTGTTTTATGATGTACTTCATAGGAAATAACCGTTCGGTGTATTTGCGTGATGTGTGTGCTCCTCCACGGGCTGCTTACGTTGTTGGGTGGCGGGGTCCGCCACTCCCCAGGGCTCCAGGTCAAACGTCAACATCGGTTTGTCTGCAGAGCGGTTGAAAGGAAGTGGGTCCCAAAGAAAGTCAGGCGCAGCGTCGTCAATTGAACCTTAACGCGGCAATCCGTAGCATCGTTTTGGTTATTTCCCTGGCACTGGATGAGGGGCAGCCGCTCCACGTGTCCGCGTCGCGCCATGCGGGGTCCGCCACTCCCCTCGGGCGCAAGGTGCAAAGGTGCGACAAGGAGCGCAGAGCAAGGCGGGGTAAACCGGCGGCTAAACGCCGTGTACCTGCATGCAGTGTGGATGGGCTTTGCTTTGTTTTCACTGTTGGCAAGCACACACGCGCATGCACGCCCACACGTACGTACACGTACACACACACACACACACACACACACGCACACACGCACACACGCACACACACACACACACACACACACACACTGAATTGTTTTGATGATGGATGGATGATGGATTGGTTTGATGGATGAAAAGGTTCAATTTTTTACACTGGAATTTAAAACTGCATGACAGTTTATTATTTATTATTTTTCCTTATACTGTATGTATTTATATACAGTATAAAAAATATGAATATATATATATATATATCTCAAAATCAGGGACTGGATGGATCAAACTGCTCATCAATGATTATCACTGTCTTTATCCTTGTAAATATCTGTGACACCACTGATAGTATTTCATTTCATATATTGTAATCAGGGGCTGCAAAAGGTCAAATAGGCTCCGTTATATCGGGGTATTATGAAGTACTTTCATTTGTAAAGGCCTTTTTAAATTCTGGATTAATTGAAGTAGTATTTTCCACCCCTTTCTCTGGGGTGATTTTTATTTCGGGGGCTAGTTGAGGTCAGGATAACAGCCCCCTCAGGTTAAAGTCTTTCAGGCCTTTTAACGGGACCCCGCGAAAGACCTGTTGGTCCATATGTCGACGGCGTGAGGAGCCGTCCATTCGCTGAGCCCGGAGGCCTGGAAGCCTGGAAGCCCGGAAGCCTGGAAGCCCGGAAGCCTGGAAGCCTGGAAGCCCGGAAGCCTGGAAGCAAAAGCAAAGCCTCTTCTGGCCGAGCGTGAAAAGGTCCCGCGCTCCAACGGCCACACCCATACGCGAACGTACGGATGGAAACGGAACGTTACGGGGGAGCGTCGAGAGCAAATCGGAAAAATGAGAATTCCTCAAAGGCAGAATCGGGAAGATATTTTCCCGGGTTCTAACCGTAAAAAGTCCTCAGCGAACTCGTCGAGCACGATACGACCGAGAGATGCACTGTAAGCGATGGGAACTAATGTCCTTTTGTTGGGGGCGACTCGGTTCAATTTTGTCGCTCTTTGATTAGCATCGTGCCAAATACTCGCTCCTTTGTTGGATTTGGAGTTCCTCGTCCTCGGTAATTATATTCAGTTTGTCGAGTCGAATATTCGTTTTATTTTTTCCAGACAACCGAGTCATTGAGACGATTTGTTCGCCACGACCGAATCGTTCTCATGTCCGGCATCATAAATGCACTGAGCCTTTTTTTTTTTTTTTTTTTTTTAAGTAAGGTTGGAGGTAACAAAAAAAAACAAAAACAGATTCAATAACACATTTTTTTTTTTCCCAGGAAATATCCATGAATCCTTCCCTCAAATACCGTGACACCCAAGTGAAGATCCGCTCCTCCAACCTCGAGATTCAAACCTAAACGTTGCCTTCAGGGGGTCAGATCGGGGCCAAGGATCCCTCCAAAATCGGCAATCACTGAAATTCGCGTTGGGCTTTTTTGATTTATTTATTTTTTCCTCCTGAAAGCGAGGTATGCTCCATCCGTGCCTTAATTCCCGGACCTCCTGGAGTCTGACCCCCGCGCCGCGGCAGCAACTCATCTGGAAGGAATAATACCTCGAGAAATACCTCAGCCTTGAAAGACTTCTTTCCAGGAACAGGGGACAAGTGAGGGCTTCCAGTCAACCGTGCGAGGACGCGCTGAAGGTTATTCCCGGTTCGATTTCCGCGGTCAATTGTTCTCAAGCTTTCTTTCTTTAGCAGTGCAAAAAAGAGAAAATTAACATAAATGTATGTGCATCGTATGTTTTTTTGTTTTTTTTCTGCAGTACCCCTACAGTAGCCTTAGGTGTACGAGTGACCCCGGTTTGAGATACACTGCAGTACGACACCACGTTTGGTATCTCCCGAGGAAGCGGTTCCTCCCAGGGAGGTGGTTGTTTTGTTTTTTTTAAGGGAGGCCGTGACGCCTGAACGATGCCTCCGTTCCGGAGGTCAGGGCGTTCTGGCGATGCTTCCCCGTTGCAGGCTTGAGCCGCGTAATCACTACGGCATGTCTGTGATAACGGTACAATTTGGAGGTGATAACGTGCAGCCGGCCGGTCGTTATCGAAAAAATAACGCCCCCCCCCCCCACACACACACACACACAACCCCAGCGGCGGGGTGACCGTGGTCTTTGAAGGGGGCTATTTTGTGATAATGACCGGCTGTTATATTGCACGGCTGGATACTAACTAAAATAATACATTGAGACGGGGTATTTCATTTTAAATGGTTGTATAACTTGTATGTCTGGTTTGAGTTTAGTTTCCCCTTACGAAAAATAGTTCCACGCCAACGTAGCACGCTGTTCCCCCTGAGTACGACGAACCTATTCACGGTTTTTAATGTGAAATTGGACATTTCCACGTCCGTCTCGTCAGGTCTTCCGCTGTAGTTTCCATGTGGCGTCACAGGATGGCGCCACCCGCTGGTGTAACCAGGAGCACGTAGGCGGAGCGATAGGAAGGACTTGGATCCAGGCTGAGAGGTGGTTGCCCATGGCAACGCTCACTGTCAACAGACAGCGATCATTATTCCAAAATAACTGCCTGATTTACTTGCCTAACTTGCCAGATTGCCTGATTATCGCTCTTTGGAAAAAATTCAAGCCCCAATGCGAATTTCAGTTTTTGTGTATTTTGGAGGGTTCCTCGACCCCGATCCGAACCCTCAGAACAACGTCTATGTTTGGTTTGAACTCAGAGGTTGGAGGAGTGAGTCTTCACTTGCGCGTCCCGGTATTTGAAAGAGGAATTCATGGATTTTTCCTGGAAACAGATTGTGCAATCAGATCCGCTTCAAGACGGGAGGCGCGGCTGCAAACACAAAAGCGTGCGAACGACTCGCTCGTCGCGAACAAATCGCCGAAATGCCTCGGCCGTGCGGAGTCGCTCTGGCAAAAAAAACAAAAAGCGACTCACGTCGACTCACGAACTTAGTCCCTGACCCTACGGTGTGTTTTAATGTACCGTGGGCCCTGAAAAACATTGTTCCCTCTGCTCTCTTTAACAGGAGGGTGTCCCAGGATCAGCCTTGACTCAGGGTGGACTCAGGGGGTCTGGTCTCTGTGGGGGAGAAACCGTTGGTAACCCCGGTCCACAGAGGACACCTCTAACATGGGTAATAAGGCTCCTGTTGCTTCCTATTCGGGCCGGTCCTAATAGGAAGCACCAGGAGCCTTATTAAAGCGGACACAGACGATTCATTCATCCACCCATCCCTCCATCCCTCCATCCCTCCATCCCTCCATCCCCAATCGTTCCGGGAGTAACAAGCGTCCGTTATCGTCTATTATTCCGGAGCGCCGGCCTTCCGGGCCTCGGCGAAAACACCGGCATTCCAGCCCCGCGAGAAAGCACCAATTCTGGCGGGTGACGTCATCCGGAGCAGCGCTTCCCAACCCCGTTTCAGCTGCGGCCACACTTTGTTTGGGAAGAAACAATCCCACGGCACCGCGGCGCCTTCCCGTCAACCGGTTAAAAAAAAAAATGTCGCGCTATTTTGGCCGACTAAAAGTCATCGATGGAAGTAATTACCGAGGGAAATTTAAAGTCCGAGGCCAAAAAAAAGAAAAAAAAAAAAAGTAAAGGGGTCCAGGAAGCCCCCCCCCCCCCTCTCGCTCACCGCGCGCTGCACCGGCTGAACCAAACCCGGCCCGGGCCGGGGAAACGGAACGGCTCTTTTTTCACCGAGCGACGCGTCGGGAGCCCGGTCCCAACGAGCGGGTCGAGCCTTCCGTCGCCACGAACAGTTCGCACTTCCAGAGTGAGACTCGGAGCTGGAGCCGCTGTTCCGCGGGAACCCGTCAACCGGGTGACTTGGTGCCGCCGAGCGAATTTTGATCTTGCAACACAAGAGCCTTTTTGTCGTTATCGACAAAAAAAATAAGAAAACTCTTGTCCCCACGTTTAAAGAAAACAAAGTCTGTCTTGTTGTGTAATGTGGAAGTAAACTGAGTGTGTTAAGTATTGCATTGTAGAATCAATGCTCTAAAGTTGTGTTGAGTTTAAACCACTTAAATAGTACTTACATATGCTAAGGTATGTAAATAGTAATAATAATAGTATAATAATACTACTACTAATAATGATAATAATGATCATAATGATAATAATGATAATAATAATAATGATAATGATTATAATAATGAGAATAATAATAAGTAAACTTTTCATGCAGTTTTTGTTACTTTTGACGACCAACACACACACATTTAACAAGTATACTAAAGTACAGTTTAATTTAGGCTCATGTTTAAATATATATATATTTTATAGGTGTACTTACACCACACCGACAGCCTATTAATGACTAGTTTACTCAAGTCTGTACTTTAAATTGGTACATACAAGCAAATAAACAAGAATAATACACTTCAAGTGTACGCATAAGAAAGTACAAACGGAGAGGAATGCACTCTCAACACACTTTGTATCCTGAAGCATCGACTTTCAAGTGGAAAAATTTACTTGTTTATTGTCTTGAAATGAGAGATTCTCTTCCGAGGAGAGCCTTTTGTGCGTTTCGGTAACGAATGAACTTTCTCGAATTTTCTGCAGACATGGCAAGAGCAAAAAGCACCACCACCCTGAACCCCGAGCCGATAAGCCGAAAATAAATAGTCTCACTCGACTGTCTGTGTGTCTGGTGAGGAGAAGGACAGCGAGCGGGAGAGAGGGAGGGATGGTTTCCCCTCCTTTTTTGGAGGATGAGTGTTTACGCGGGTGGCCCTGACAAAAACCTCCTCCTCCCCTGCAGAGGCAGACACACCGGACGCCTTATACGGAGCGTTTGGAGACACTCGCCTCCCAGGAAGAAGAAAAAAAAACAAAACAAAACAAAACACTCTTAAAAAGCAGGGGCCGAGCGTGGCCTCCTGCTGAGAAACACCAGAGAATCCATAACAAAACAATGTGTGAAGGCAACTTGTAGATGAAGATGGATGATGGAGGGAGGGAGGGATGGAGGGAGGGAGGGAGGGAGGGAGGGAAGGAGGGAGGGAGGGAGGCAGGGATGGAGGGAGGGAGGGAGGGAGGGATGGATGGATAATTGATAGATAGATAGATGGATAGATACCTGGATGGATGATAGATAGATAGATAGATGGATGATGGATAGATAGATAGATAGATAGATAGATAGATGATGGATGATAGATATATGGATGATAGATGGATAAATGATTGATGGATAGATAGATAGATAGATGATAGATAGATGATGGATAGATGATGGATAGATGATGGATAGATGATGGATAGATAGATGATGGATAGATGATGGATGGATAGATGGATATTATTAGTCCACTGGGTGTGCAGCGCCCTCCAGTGGTCCTGCAGTCAATGAGCAGAACGTTGTGAACTTCACTCATTCTTCAGTGAAGTTTGAAGCTCAGGATGATGACGTATTATCACTTATTGTTTCCTGTTTATGTTTATTTTTATTGTTATCCCTCAGGTTTGTGTTTCTATTGTGCGTTGTTGATTTACAGGTGTTCATTTTTTTTCAGGTAAATTTACATTTATTTATTTTTTGGTCAATTGTTCTTGTTTATTTTTTAGGCTTTTTTTATGTATTTTACATTGATATTCCTTTCATTTTTAATGTTGTTGTTTAGGTTAAGTGCATTTTGACAATTTATTCCTATCTTTTTATTCAATCTATCTGTCTGTCTGTCTTTCCATTTATCTATCTGTCTGTCTGTCTATGTCTGTCTGTCTGTCTGCCTGTCTGTCTGTTTGTCTGTCTGTCTGTCGGTCTGTCTGTCAGTTTGTCAGTCTGTCTGTCTGTCTGTATGTCTGTCTGTCTGTCTGTCAATCTGTCTGTCTGTCGATCAATCTCAATCCATTTAGCATTTTATTACTGTCTAGACAAAACTAAATTACAAATGTTATTGTTGTTTCAGTGGCTTTCTGTTTGATGGTATTTTTTCAGCCTTCATTGCACTTTGCTTTTTCCTTTTGTTTTGTTTTTAACGGTGCTCAGCAGCCTCCTGGATCACAGCGCTGATCATTTTGTGAAAGAAACGACGACAAATCTTGAATTATTATTCGCGCAACAGAAATGTAGACGTTGGACAGAGTTTTGTTCCGTTTCTTATGTAGTATGCAGGTGCATTGGGAAGGTTTGCGTGAACTTTGTGATTTTCCTGCAGGATGATCCCTCATTGTCTGTTTTAATCATTGAGTTGTGCAGAGATGGTAAAATGTGAGTCTTTCTTCCTGCAGAGGAGGGCAGGGTGACAACTTGTGTATAAATAGTCTCTGAGTAAGAGTTTTATTTTGGTGCCTGTCGGCCACCAGCAGGAGGGAGAGTTTAAAAACCAGCACAGTGTCTGATCTGAAAGTATAAATTTGCTAATTACGGATTAACCATTTATGCACTGAAGTTATGTTCCGTTGAAAACCACTTAAGTTGCACTTAGTGCATCGCTCAAATATATAAAAAATGTTTTTTTTCACGTTTTGTGAATTTCTATCTTTTTATATTTATATTTATGTTTTCCGATGTATTTTTCTATATTTATTTTTTATTTTTCATTATATTTTTGGTTACTTTTCCCCAGAAGAATAACACACTTTTAATGTTTAATTTTTTAATAACAGTCCTTACACTACACTTATAACACACACGACTGCGTATTAATTTACGACTAACCCTGCACCCCAAATTAGTATATAAATGTAAACAGGAAGTACCAAAAAAGTACAAATGGGTAGAAATATACTTTTGACTTAAACATTCAGAAATAACCTTTGGAGATGAGTCTTGAATTTTCTTCACTTTGAGATTAGACTGTTTGTTTTTCTTGTTAATAGTCTAATTTTAGGTTCATTGGTTTTTAAGTAATTTTTTGTTGTATTGCATGTTGCCATCTCTCTTATCTATCTACCTATCTATCTATCCATCTATCCATCCATCTATCAATCCATCTATCTACCTATCTATCCATCTATCCATCTATCCATCTATCTATCTATCTATCCATCTATCCATCCATCTATCAATCCATCTATCTACCTATCTATCCATCTATCCATCAATCCTTCTATCTATCTATCTATCCATCCATCCATGAGCTGAGCAATACCAAATCCTCTACTGTTGTACTCCTAGTCCATGGAAGGACAGACAGACAGACAGACAGACAGATACTTTATTAAAATTAAACAACAATAAAAAGGAACTATTTATCCTATTGCTGGGGACCCCCTGGGTCCTCTTGAAGGACCCCTTGGGGGGTCCATGGACCCCACACTGAGAACCCTTGTGCTAGCTCTCACCAGGTAGAAGCCATTTAGCATTTCCCTTCTTTCGTCCGAGATGTTTTTTTCTAATGTTTTTTTCTAATTTGAACTATTAATCATTTTGCCGTTGAACCTCTCCCAAGGGACCCGTGCAGGATCCCCGGGCCCCAGGTTGAGAACCACGGCTCTAACTGTGTATCCGATGTGACTCCCCAGGTCCAGGACGGGGGTCCGGCCTCCCTGGCCGGCCTGCGCGACGGCGACCAGGTGGTGGCGCTCAACGGGGAGCCGTGCACGGACCTCACCCCGTCGCAAGCCTCCGCCCTCATCGACGGCTCCACCGACCGCCTACAGCTACTGCTCAGAAGGTACGTGGTTCTCAACCTGGGGTCCGGGGACCCCCCCCAGGCGCCCTTCACAGAGGTTCCAGGGGGTCCCTGGCAAAATGATGAATTTACCATCATAGTTTCCATAGTCAGCTCCCTAACTATTATATAGAAAGGTGTGCGATTAAGACAGCGGTTCGGTGGTTCTCAACGTGGGGTCACAGGGCCCCCCTGAGGTCCTTCAAGAGGCCCCAGGCGGTCCCCACGCCAAATGATGAATAGTTTGTCACTGTTATTTCATTGACAAAACTTTAGAACCTTTAAAGAATGTACAATCAGGATTGTTTCACTGTCATCTCCCTAACTCTAGTATAGACGGGTGTGCGATAAAAAACAGTGGTTCTTAACGTGGGGTCCGGGGACCCCCAGGGGGTCCTTCCAATAGTTTACAGGGGGTCCCCGGCCTTACAATGAATAATGAAACTTCACCGTTATTCCGTAACACCAGTAGATAATGTGCAGTCATGACCGTTCTCCCCAACTAGAGCAGAAGACACGTGTGGAAGTTTGGGACTAAATCAAATCCAACACTTCAAGTCAAACCAAAAGTCGGTCCATGGCCTCATGCATATCAACACTGAGCGGCCATTGATCTTGAGAAAGCCTGAGAATCACCTGGTGAGACGCTAACGACGAACCGAAAAGTCTGTCCAGCGCCACCGCCGCCATATCTGCCGTCACCCGGCGCGCAGCGTCGTCCGTCTTTTGATGTGCTGCGTGGAGCCACGCGGCCGCTACAAGGACTGTGTGCCGGTGCCATTAGCATTTAGATTGCATATGGTTTTTATGGCCCGCCCTTGCACGGAGGCCTGTCCGCGCGCTGGAGCGCCGATTGTGTCCGCTTGCCGCTAAACGCGCGTAGGTCGACGGCGACCTTCCGAGCGTTTTGGCCGGTGTCACGCCAGCTGTTCCACATTCGTGAGATGATTGACAAACATCCGTCAAACTATCAACCCGAGAGGCCGCTGAAGCTCGGGTTGCCAGTCGTTGCATCCCTAAATAATGCGATAAACGCCCTTTATCGGCCCGTCTGAAAAGCAATATTTAGGGCAAAGGGCATAGGTTGGTTTTGAACGCCATAAATTAAGTTGCCATCCGGGTGCATTGTGTAGGTCTATCCACAAACCTGGAAAAAGGCCCTAAAACAGGGGTCTCAAACTATAGGCCCGAGGGCCACATCCAGCCTGCAAGACAATTTAATGTGGCCCGCCACATGGTGATATTATATTGATAATTCTGGCCCGCAAAGAATGTTTTTCAATCACGATGCTTAATTAATCAACTGAAATGTACTTCATGTTTTCAAAGTATAAAACAGGATTAAATAGATCATAAGAGAGCTATTTCCAACAGGATTATGACGCAGTTCACGAATGTGCGAGAAAAAAAAAAGAAAAAAGGCCGGTTTTCCCTGGAAGTTCCACACGGGCCCCCTAGGAAAAGCCAACCTGGCCAGTGGCCCCCAGGTCTTTTGAGTTTGAGACTACTGCCTTAAAAGGCCCAACTGTCATGAACGTCCAACCACGGTGTGGCAGATCTCTCCTCTAAAGGTTCAATATTTAATTTACATATTTACATTGTAATGTAAATTTACATCGTCTCCGAGTGAAGGGCCGATCCCTTGTTCCGACTGACTTCACAGTCCATCGCTGGATTGTTCAGTGACCTTCGAAAGAGGGAATTTATGAAGTGGAGCCGCATTTGAATGTCATTCCACTTTGACGCTTGGGCGTCGTCGTTTAACTCGAGGGTTAAAAGCTTGAGTTTGATTGATAACGTTGTTGACCAGGACTCAGGGACATAGGATCAAAGATTGCACTTCTCCGTCCAGTAGCTCCCCCTCTCACCCATTGAATTTCTAACGTAATTATTCACCGACGTTATCGCATCCTACTGTTTTTTGGGGAAACATTCGATCCACAGAGTAACAAAAGGTTCTTCCTCTCCTCCCATTTCCCCTAAAATATCCAGCCCCGGACGCTTCAAACCCGAGGAGGGGCACCGCGACAAGAACGCCACGTCCTCGTGGGAGGCTTTGGAGAGCACCACCCTCCACATCCTGCCCCCTAACGCCACCCGGCCCGGCCGAAGCCCCGCGGAGCTCCGCATATCCGAGTCCCGGGACGGGGACCCTTACAACTACCAAGATGAAGGGGTGAGGGAGTTGCCCAAAGGGTCCTGGGTGCTCATGCCCCTGCCCGGGGAGTCCAGGGATCAGCCGGAGCCCCCTCGTGGGGGAAACGAAGGAGGGTTACCCTGTGGGGCCGTGGTGGAGCTCCGGGTGTCTCTGTCGGAGCAAACCCCGAAGGGCGCCGGCTACGCCTCCCTGGGGAGCGCCCACGGCATCCAGGGGACCACCTCCGGCCGGGAGCGGGAAGCCGACGAGAGCCTCCCCGCGACCGCCGCCACGTTCTACGTCCCGCGACCGGTCAGGGAGCCCCTCGGCCAGCGCGGCCTGGTGCTCCGCTCCCCTTCCCTGCCGATGCAGGCGGAGGCGACGTCGCGGCACCCGGCCACGGCGGGAGGCGGAGCCGGGAGGGGCGTCCTCGGCGCACCGGAGGGGGCGGGCGGAGGTGGAGAGCGAGAGGGAGGAGGGCTCAGCGAGGGAGCCCCCGCCTCGTTCTCTGTCTCTTTCGGAATTCCCTCGGAGGAGGAGGCCACGCCAGCGGAGGGGGAGCACTTGGACTCGGACTCTGAGGGGGATCCGGACAAACCCAACAAGCACCGGGCCAGACACTCCAGTAAGTGCCTTCTACCTACTGTGTGTGTGTGTTCCATGGGTCTTTTTACCACGGGGGGCGGGGGGGACAATAATTTGCTTTCGCACGGCATTGAATTCCATTTGTCAACAACATGTGTGTTCGAACACCAGACGTCCAGCGTGGGCATTGAAGATCGAGCCCCAAAATAGCGCCCACACATGTCTCTCTTTATTTCGGCATGAAGCCGTAGCAGTTGATGTCCGGGCTCATCCTAAATTGCGATAAATTCAAAATGTAGAATGTGCCGCTTGAGGAAAACGGCAGGAAGGAGGCGGCAGGCTCTTCTCGGACTCCTCTCCGACCGTCCATTTGTGGGGGCCTGGGGACGGGAAGATGGCTTCCACGGGGCATGTCGTAGGCAGGCATGCCTTTGGTGCCGTTTAGGGGACATAAATAAAACCCCAGGGCGCTGATGATGCCTGCAGAAGTGGTCGTTTGACGGACACTAGCATGTGCCCCCCTCCCCCCAGGCCCCCGCCTCCTAGTCCTGTTACCTGATCCCTTCAAGCCGGGGTATCATAACCAGGCTAAAACAGTAAGCCCCGCAGCTCACCGCCGCCCTGTCCGCCCCGCCTTCAGGTCAGTCTTAGAGGAATATGCGACGTAAAGTAAGTGGGGATTTGTGGTCTTTCCTCTAAGGTTTGCGGTGGTTTTTGGATGAGAAGGAGTTGCTTTTGGGGAGTTTGACTTTGAGGACGGGACGGTGGGGTTTTGAACGGGGGGCTCGGGGACGTACAGATAAGGACCGGTCAAGATGCCTTGGCCGCTGGTGAATGTATTGCTTGCGGCCTATTTTTAAACCTTTGCTTCTTTCCTATTACCGGCTCGGACGAAGAGGGTGGGCCGCCCATTAAAACCCGTGTTGGTTTGGTGTTTTATCCATTAAACACATGAGGATGTTAGACACGGGTCGGAGGATGAAGTAATTGCTCGATGGTTTGTTGTTGCGTACTTAATTTAGTCTGCAAATCTGTTGTAATCCAATCAAAGACACGGCCGAGTCAACTTGCACACAACTTGATTAGCCGTAGAATGTCAGAGAATAAGTTATGGACCTTGGATACACCGAGTTATACCATTATAACATGAAGACAGTTATTGATCATTTATTGATATTTTTGAAGCACAGTGGCAACTCCTTTCCTATCACTGGATATGGATAATGCTTCTAGTTGTCTTCTGCCTTCCGTGTTGTTGCATTGCATGACTCTATTTATATTTATTTATTCTTGGTCTATATTTTTAGCATTGCGAGCTGGAATATCTTGTTTTGTAATTTTTTCCACATATATCATTGGTATTGTAGATATTATCATGTAGCAAAGCCATCATGTTGAGAAATTTATTAACTTTTACATTAATATTTTTATAATAAATGCAGACACATGGTCTAGTAATACATATTTTCATTTTTATTTCAGTAATGGAATGTTCAGTAATCGCTCGATTTATCAAAACAATCCAAGACTTGTTTGGAATCCTGATGCGTTGTTGCTATATTGGGTTTATTTTTTAAATTTTTCAGACACATACTAACCAAATTAATGATTTGTTGCTATCAATTGCCACCACTGCTTGTTAGATGTAAACCCTGTGGCTTCCTGCTCGTATTACCGTCCGTTCCTGATCCACATCTCTCCCGTCTCCCCGCAGGGCTCAGACGGAGCGAGAGTCTGTCTGACAAGCAGCTGAAAGAGGCCAAGTCCAAATGTAAACGCATTGCTCTCCTTCTCACTGCCGCTCCGCCCAACCCCAACAACAAGGGGTTGTTGATGTTCAAGCGACATCGCCAGAGAGCCAAGAAATACACTCTGGTGAGCTACGGTACGGGGGAGAACGAACAAGAATACGAAGACGAGGACGACGACGAGGAGGACGACGACGACGACGACAAACACGACACCGTCGAATTCACTCTCGTGGCCACAAGCGATTCTGGACTCCACAAACATTTCTTCACCAATGTCGAGAGTGGCAAAGGCGTGCTAACCCTTAACTGGGACAAGGGGCTCCTCGAGATCGAACGCAAATTGAACAGCCAGGAAGACATGGAATGTTTACCGGAGACCAAGGGCAAGGGTGCCCTGATGTTTCTGCAGCGCCGCCAGAGAATAGATGAGATTACCGCTGAACACGAGGAGATGAGACGCCAGGGGATTGCGGTGGAGGGCGTTCAGGAAGTTCTGCAGGAGAAGAAAGCGGTCTATCAGCAGGCCGAGGAGCGTTCGTATATGCAGGCTACGACAGAGAGTCATGCCTACATGGATGTGAATGTGCACGAGAAGAGTCAGCAGCAGCAGTACCAACAGTACCAGGAACAACAGTACTACGAGCAACAGCAGCAATACCAACAGCAGCAACAATACCAACAACACTATCAGCAGGAACAACAGTATGAACAACAGCATTATATGCAGCAGCAAACATACCAGCAGCAGCAGCAGCAGCAGCAGCAGCAGCAGCAGCAGCAAAACTATCAGCAGCAACAGATTCAGCAGCACCAAATGCAGCAGTATTCTGCAAACATGAACGGAGTGGTCCACCACCAAAGCAACGAGAGTTCTTTTAGCAATCGTACTGCACAACCGTTCTCTGCACAGAATTTGGCACACACCCCTTCTTCTCCTGCAATGACTGGGACCAATCAAGAGGCTAATGGCCAAGGAGAGGAGATAGCTTCCCGTGATGAGCGAATTTCTACACCCGCAATAAGGACTGGCCTTTTGCAGGATACGAAGAGGAGAAATACTGGCAAGCCAATGTTCACTTTCAAGGAGGCACCAAAAGTATCACCCAGCCCCGTGCTGCTCAACCTCCTAAACAGGAGTGATAAGAAATTAGGCTGTGAGTCAGGAGCTGAAGAAGACTACCTCAGCTTGGGTGCTGAGGCCTGTAATTTTCTCCAGTCAAACGTAAAACACAAGACCCCCCCACCAGTGGCTCCAAAGCCAGTAATTAACCCTAATTCTCTCCCGTGGTCCTCACCAACTGAAACGAACGACCAGGATCAGCCTCAGCTCACTGAAAATAGTGTGGCTGCACCTGCCGTGGCCCCCACCATCATGACAGCCCCTGCTCCAGAACTGGAGCCGACCACTGCACCTGCTGCGGAGCCCTCTCCCCCTCCTGCCCCACAAGTGCCCTCTGCCAGCGTCCCTACAGAGCAACAGCACACATGGATTCCCCCAGAAACTCAGCCACAACAAGAGCCACAAGCAACAGCTTGGGAGGGAGATGGTCTGAGGAATTCTCCCACGCAGCCAGACCCTGTTCCTCTGAGTTCCTGGGCCCCTGCACAAACACAAGCACCACAACAGCCACCTGTCAGTTCTTGGGCTCCAGCTCAAGAACAGCCCCAAGAGCCGGCTCCAAGTCAGTCTCCACCAAAGCTCCCTTGGGTGACATCTCAATCTACTCAGCCCTTAACTCAACCTTCACAACCTTTGAATGCTTGGGAGCCTCCTCCAGCCCAACCTCAAGTTCAAGAGCCATGGGCTCCAGCTCAAGAGCAACCACAGTCCCAGCCACAAGTTCCACCACCTTGGGCTCAAGCTCAAGAGCAACCACAATCACAGCCACAAGTTCAACCACCTTGGGCTCAAGCTCAAGAACAATCACAATCACAATCTCAGTCACGAGTCCAGCCTCCCTTGGCTCAAGCTCAAGAGCAGCCACAACCTCCACAATTTCATCCGTCTTGGCATCAGCATCAACAACAAGTGCCACAGCAACCCATGTCTCCTTGGGCACAACAGCCACAAACAGACTCTCAGCCTCAACCTCCATGGGCCCAGCCACCCCAACAAAAATCCCAACCACAACCTCCTTGGGTTCAACAGTCTCAGCCAGAATCACAGCCACAACCACCATGGGTTCAGCAAACACAGAATCAAGCTCCACAACAATCTTGGCCACAGACCCAGCAACAGGGTCCGCCCCAACCGCCGTGGGTCTCATCTCATCATGAGTCTCCTCAGCAGCAGCCTCCAATGAATGTATGGCCTCCATTACAGTCCCAAGCCCAAGCCCAACCTCCTTGGATGCAAGCGCCCCAAACCCAGCCTCAAACCAGTTTGAATCCCTGGGCTCCAGCACCACCCCAGCCTCCGCCCCAGCCAACATGGGCCCAGCAGCCTCCAGAACACACTCAACTCGCTGTGAATTCCTGGGCACCGGAGCATAATCAAGCCCAACCTCAGCCACTATGGGCTCAACCAATTCCAACCCAGTCCCCACCGCAGCCAAACTGGCAACAGCCCCCACCACAACACCACACCCCGCCACAACACCCTATGAGTACATGGTCTCCGCCTCAAGCACAACCCCAAACATTTACAAATGCGTGGGCTCCACAGTCACAAAAAACACCTGAAACTGCTTCTGCTCCGATGGGGAACGCAAGAGTCCCTCAAACCTCTCCCAAACCCTGGACTCCTCCACAAAATGTGCCACAAAACCGGACCCCTCCATCTCCTCCACAGCGAATGAACTCTTACTCTATCAGTCAAAGATCATCATCACCTATCAACCCAATGGCCACTGTCTTTATTCCATCTGGATCCTGTTCATCAGTTCAGATGCCAGCTGTCCGAGGGAAAGGAGCTGATTTGTTTGCCAAGAGGCAGTCTCGTATGGAGAAGTTTGTCGTGGACTCTGAGACTGTACAGGCGAACAAGGCGAGCCGGTCTACATCACCAGCTGCATCCTTACCAACCGAGTGGAAGTATTCCCCTAATGTACGAGCTCCTCCTCCATTGGCATATAATCCTATTGAGTCCCCATCCTATCCACCAGCTGCAAAGCAGCCCCCACCAGCCAGTCCCTCATCTAAAGCCAAAAAGAAAGGCAAAGACAAAGAGAAAGCTAAACCTGCCCCCAAACCCCTTAATGTTATAGATGTGATGAAGCACCAGCCCTATCAGCTCAATTCCTCACTATTTACCTATGGCCCAGCAGCAGAGGCTGCAGAGGCCGCAAAAGCTGCTGCTGCGCCCGCGCCCGCCGCTCCTGCCCCTCCCGTCCAAAACCCACCAGTGCAATATGAGCAAATGGCACCTGTCCAGCCGTCTGGACCTATAAACGCCCCGTACCCCCAGCAGGTATATGGTATGCCACCGCAGCCTCTAATGCATGAAGGCCACTACCAGCAAGCCCCACCTAGTGCTTACCCTCCCTCCAACCCCTATCAGCAAGGTCCCGGTGGACCGTACCACCAAGGGTATAACCCACAGTATCAACATGCTCCACCCCATGCCTATCAACCCCAACCCCCTCAACCCCAACCCCAATCCCAAAACCATCCCTACCAACAGGCGCCTCCTCAGGGACCCTACCAACCAGCCAATAGCCCTCCTTATATGGCTGCAGCCACGGTTCCCTACCAACCGGAGTCTCCCAGTACCTACGCGGCACCTTGTTTATCTTTAAATTCAAGGCCGGAGTCAGGGTCAGCGAGCAATGCTTCTACCACCACTGCTCCAAAGCCAAAGTTTATGGCTAAAAGGAGCTCAGCTCAGGTGTGGAAGCCCAGCGCGGTCGGTAAAGAGTGATGGAGACAGTGCCATTAGGTGCTCGCACAACACAAAGCTTTATGGGTAATGGCCGCGGTCACTTTGACTCGTTTAGTCGACAAGAGTTACAGAAGGATTTCAACCCGAATTCTGAAAGACCGTGCTTGCGACATCCCAAATCAAAATCAAAATCAAAAGATTTGTTTAGCACAGGATGTACAGTAAGTAAACCCGATCAGACGCTACTGAGCCAAATTACCCTTTTTATTTTTTATAACTCATGTACATTTGAACACATTGATATGATTATTATCGATATGAAGACCTAAACTTATTCACAAATGGAGAGGAATTCATTTGTGACACGGGGTGGATGCAAATGAGGCGGCGGTTTGGGAACGTAGGGGAGAATTGAGGAAAGGAACGTGGAGGTGGAAGGACGCGACTGAAGGATGGCGTTCGGGGAAAGGCGTGGAAGTGAAAAAACGAATAGGGAAACCTGCCTCTTCACGAGCACAACCTGCTGCTTGCTTCCACGTGCAATAGCTTTGCCCGTATTGTGTAAGAGAAAGAGAAAAAAAAAAAAAAAGCGTGCTCACCAGAGCAAAGGGAGAAACTGAAGCGACCATAATATCACAAAAAGCACAGACTGCGGAAAAAGAAAATATGTAAAAAGAAAACAACTTAAATTTGGGTTTTTTTCCCAGCTCTCTCTCTCTCTCTCTCTCTCTTCGAAACCTCTTGCCTGCTGTATTGGTATTATAAAGGACAGATTCAGCTTCTGTAGGTGACGACTTGTATTTCCCCGCAGCAAAAAAAATCCCAATATGCAGATGACTTTGTGTTCTACTTTACACTTAACTCTACTGGTTCTGGGCTTCTCGTGTCCCCACATATCCCCCCGCTGTTTGTTTCCTATGGATAAATCAGAAAAAGTACTAAATGTCACATATCATGTTTTGAAAAAAGGGCTTCTTTCTTTCTTTCTTTCTTTCTTTCTTTCTTTCTTTCTTTCATTCTTTCATCATGTTCTGTTTTTTTTTTGTCATTTTTCTGTGTGTGATTCCCTCCTCTAGTTCGCTCTCTGTATGAACGGATCGTCACAGTATTAAAATCCTTATTTATCCATGTTTGGCTTCCCTTCCTTCCTTCCTTCCTTCCTTCCCTCCTTCCTTCCTTCCTTTGTCGCTGGCATCACTCTTCCCACGCTTCCCTCTTTTACAGCTTTTTAAATTTCACAACCTCTTCACCTCTACAATGAACCCTGGCAACGAGTATTTAGTATATTTATATATTTACAATTTGTATATGTATAATATTATATTATTCATATTATTTAATATTATGAATAATAACATAATATATAATATAATAATATATTTATATTTAATTCCTTATTATTATTTGAGATTTATATATTTAAATTTCATTATAATTATATTTTATTCATTATTATTATTTGAGATTTATATATTATATATAAATTTCATTTCAGCTCCCCTTCAAAAAACATGACGTTTCAGGTTTGCTCACACAACCCTAATACGCTGAAATAAAGACACTTGCGACAAACTCTAACATATGATCCCAGATAAACCAGTGCAAAATGAAAAATCTAACAATGTCAAGGTGAGGAGAAGAGTTTGCAGATTTTCATGAGGATATCACAGGAATACAGCCGTCATTAAATATTGGGCCCCGGTTTGAACTTTCAGCCAAATTCCTCCATGAGTTCACAATGTGACTGGCTTTCCTCACCTGAGGAAGGTGTGTGTGTGTGTGTGTTGACTTTTTCACTTATACATTTTTACTAAGAAATACTTTTAAAATAATAATTATAGGAAATTTCTGATTATATAGAAAAATACAAATAAATTATAGTCTTAACAGGACAAAAAGAAATTAACTATGGACTAGAGCAGTTATTAGGCAAAAACACTGTCTTCCACTTTTGTTAAAAAGCTTTATTCATTGCTTTAAATGTTGTACCCAAAAACATTTGAAGCATTGATATCCAATCCAGCACCATCTTCATTTCTCCATTTCTCTATTTGCTGGACCGGTCGGACCATTTCCCCTTTTTATACGGAAACGCATCCCGTTGCAAACTCAGTTCTAATTCTTAACAGTTTTGATGAGCAAACTACCCAGTTCCATAATCCTTTGGGCATTGAATCAACCCAAACCAATCCAACACCTGCGTCAATTAGGCCTACGTTAGGCATGGGCCAAGTCCCAAACAATATTTAGGGGGAAATATTTGGGCGAGAGAAATTATAAATGGAAAGACATTTTAAGATTTAAAATAAAGATATAAGTGAATTTAAAAAAATAATAATATTAATAATAATATATATATTTTTATTTATTTATTTATTTATTTTTATATATATATTTTTTATATATATATATATCACAGCTCATATATATATGAGCTGTGATTTCATACTAATCTAGATCTATTTATCACCAATCTGCTGTATTTGATCGAGGATGGTGATGTTATGGATTTTTTTTTTGTTAAAGTGTTGATATATAATTAAATAGAAATATATATATATATGTATATGTATAAAAAAGTTATATTTTTCTATATACAGTAGTTCAATATAAAAAGATCACTTCACCATGACTCACCCGTTCATGACTTCTGTCCGTCGACCCTGTCCTTTTTCTGGATTTATGGCTGCTCTTGCACCTTTCCACCAGCAGGTGGCGGCCCTGTCTCGTGTGGAGGCGCACGATCGACGGCTTCGTTCTCGCGTCTCCTCTGCTCCGTTGACCCCGGGAGCTGATGAGGACTTCGAAGTGCTTCTTCCTTCACTTCAGAGAGATAGATAGAGATAAGAGAGAGATAACAACCACCCAGTTGATTTCCACAGCCGCTGTTTAATCCACAATAAAATAAAGCAAACCATGAACGATATACATACATACATACAAACACAAAAACCTACATAAATATATTTAATCTAAAAATTAACTATCAGTCTAAACAAATCAATAAACGCACAATAATGGCAATAGACAAGAAACCTAAAATTACTTAGAATAACGTGAAAATCAGAACACTGATTAAAGCACAATAAATAAAAAGAAGCAGGTAAACTCTCCCATCAGGCCAGGCTGTTGGAGTGGACCACACATCCCATCATACACAGCGTCTTATTTTAAATGCCTTGTGCCTACGATGACAAAGAGACACGTGGACGAACCCTAACTTATTGTAATGCGAACAAAGACCGCCGTTCACCTCAAATAAACATGGACGCTCCTTTCCATAAAGACTATTTGGATTATTAGCGCTCAATACGATATTATATCGTCCTTTGATTATTAAGCTTTTCTTTCAACTATTTACATGAAAAAATGACTTTCTCAATGGGAAAATGACCGGGCTCTGGGAAGGATTTCTCCGTCTTATTCAAACGATGTGATTTCATATTTTGTTTTGTTTCTCTGTTGCCGGGTACAAACCCAAACTTGTAACCACGTCTGGATATTTCTTTTCGCAGGCGTGTGGTCGGAGCTACTCCCTCTCCCCGCCGGCCAGAGTCACACGTCCCGGTCAGTGGCGGCCGGCGGCCTCCTCCTCCTCCTCCTCGTCTTTCGCCCCCAAGCCCCGGACCGCCGCCGCAGCCGTGGCGTCCTGGCCGGACAGGGCCCGCAAGCCCCCCACGCCCTGGGAGGCGGCCTCGCGCCACCCGCTGGGCCTGGTGGACGAGGCCTTCTCCTTCCACAGCCTCCATCAGGCCGTGGCCGCCGGCGTCCGCTCGGCGGCGCAGCGCAAGTCTCTGCCGGAGCCGCCGGCCGAGTGGACGGACAGGGGGACCGCCCGTCGGCCCTGGGAGAGGAGGCCCGCGAGCCACGCCCGGGGCCGGAGCCAGAGTCATGCCCGTTGCCCGAGCCCGAGTCCGACTCGGCCCCCCTTGCCCTCGGCTTCGTCTTTCGTGGCCCCGGCCACCGAGACCTACGCCCCGGCCCCGGCCTGCTACAGGTCCCTGCCGCGGCAGTGGAGGCCCCAGTGGAGGTCCACGCCGGAGACCGACGTCAGGTCCGCGGCGTCCACGGCGTCCTCCTCGGCGGGGAGGCCGCCCTGCGGGGCCTCGTACAGCGGCAGCGCCGCCTGGAGCTGGAAGCGATAAGAGTCTACGTCACCACGTGGAGTTGAGCCACACGTCGGCTCTGATCCACAGGACACGTGGAGCGGATTGCGGCACCGACCCGAGAGGCAAAAGTCGACGGCATTGGAAGGGAGGGACGAGGAAGGATAGGTTCAAACGGCGATTTCCTGTTTTTTTAGGAATGTGGTTACGGCCCTGCGGAATACGCCGGCCTTCGGCGCTTGGGTAGCTTCCGAACGACGACCGCCGGCGTTTGCCGCTATTTCTATCGGCAGAAGCTTTTTGTGGTCTCAATACATCCGTCAATCTGTTTAGTAGTCGCAGGATGACGTGGAGCCGGGCGGCCGTCACCGCGAGATAACCCCCGGCGGGGCGACCGGGACGGCCCGGGTCGGATCAGAACGCTCGGGTATTAGGCCAGCGATAATGGGCAAACATTTAATTGCAGATATTTAGCTCGGAGCGCTCGAAAGCCGAGTCGCACTCTGATAAACGCGCTGGGGGGGGGGGGGGGCTTTTACGGAGCGGCGTTGGAGGGGCCGGTGGGAGGTTTCGAGATCGCACTTGTTTGAGGAATTTGTGTTTGTTTTGCGGGGGTGGGGGTACTTAGCATGCTGCGTTACGTGTTGACCGTGCACGTTTATGTTGTTGTTTTTTTTAGTTTTTGTTTTTCAGCTCATTAAAAACATTTATTTTGCGGCGATTCACCGATCTGAGTTGTTTTCAGCTTTATCTCCGATCTGGAAATCCCTCAAGTGTCGGAGCGGAGCGCCACGGGCCCTGAATAAGCTCTGTTTAAAAAAATTAAAATAATAAAAAAAAAAAATAGGGGAAAGGCAAAAACCTATAACTCAGCGTGTTGTGGGGTGGACACCGTGTGACGTATGAGAGATGAGTTTGTGTCTTGGGATGAATTCCTTTCTTTTGGAATGTGCCAGATGGCCACGGCGACAGGACCAGGACGCGGCCGGGGCCGAGATTTAGGATACTTTCACTTATTCTCTCTCTCTCTCTCTAGACTTTTCCCCCTGGTAGAATGTGTTTCAATGTGTGTAGAACAGGGCCTTTGGAACGATTGTGCCGCGTTTGGTGTGTTTGCCTAATAAAAAAATAAAATAAAAAGAAAGGATAAAGGGATTCAAATGAAAGTATTATTTGCGGGAGTCGCATCGAGTTTTAGCGCCGGTGAAAGGCTTCAAACTGCATAAAAAGTCATATGTCCGTGGCATGTTGTTAGAGTAGTGGCTGCTGATTTGTAATAATCTCTAGATATGAAATCCTGATGTTTTCATGTTGTTTGACACGCAGAGCCCTCCATGTGACACCGCTGTCCTTGCCGCTCGTGAGACGATAGGTGCACAACACCTGAAACACCTGCTCTGCTTCTGATACGTTTGCTTCTATTCCCGTGGATAGTCGGTGAATTCATGCAATTGATCTTTTGTCGACTGGTCGATTGTCAATCGACCTGTCAATTTTGCAAAATAAAGATAACTCTGTGACATCATGAGCGCCTGATTGCAATGTTTGTGTTATCTCATCAGTTTTCTGCCGCTGTGCCAAGATGTAAAACCAGGTGATTTCAGTTTGGTCTGCTTCATTTTCCAGTGGTAAAAAGAAGTGTTCTGAGTATAGTTTGTATAGCATAGTATATTATTGTAAATATAGTATTGTATAGTAGCACAGTAAATATACTTTAGTATAGTAGTATAGTAACTATAGTGTGGTATTGTACATAGAGTATAGTAGTAATTATAGTAAAGTAGTATAGTATTGTCACAGGTGGGATGGTCAGGATGAGGAACCCAATAGCAAGACACACGGTTAGGGAGTATTGACAGGGGTGTGAGGGAACACAGAATCCTGAACAGGCAACAGACAGGGGATCGGGACTGGCAGGGACGGTGACGGGGAAGACAGGGACTCACGGCCAGGCAGGGAAGCCTGGGAAGACTCAGGGACCAGGAGCAGAGGAGCCGAGAGTCCAGGCTACACACAAGGAAACAGGCAGGGACGTGGAACGGGGGAAAGGGCATGCAGCAACCTAGTAGCAACCTATAGTACAGTATAATATAGTACAGTATGGTATGGTATAGTATAGTACAGTACAGCATGGTATATTATAGTACAGTATAGTACAGCAAGTATGCCTCACAGCAAGAAGGTCCTGGGTTCGATTCCCGCCTGGGGCGCTGTTGGCACCGTGCTCCGGCGGGTTATCTTCCAAAAACAGGAGCCTTTCTGTGTGGAGTTTGCATTTTCTCCCCGTGCTCACATGGGGTTTCCTCCACCTCACGTCAGTAAGGACCCCCACCAAAAACATGCACCCATCATCGTCTGACCAGCGATGGACACTTATCACCTGGTCCCCGGGCGCGTCCACGTACGCTGCCCACTGCTCCTGGCTGTGCCCCCGGAGGAAGGACAAGCCAGGATGGGTCAAAAGCAGAGGAGCCATTTCACCGGCCACCATCAAGCATGTGCATGTGTGTGTGTGCAAGCATGTGTTGTGGAGTGTCGTGTGATGATTAAAGACTGTTCTTCTTCTTCTTCTCTACAGTATACTATAGTAAATTACGGTATAGTACAGTACAGTGTAGTGTTAGTGTGTGGTTGGTGTGGTTTGAGCAGCCACACCTGACCTGGCTCTAGGTGACTGGGATCAGGGTGGCTGCATGCCTGTAGCTCGTTGGATGGTCAAACGAGCGGCAGGTTGAAACCCCCATCCCCGCACTCACTCAGGATAGGAGCCCCTGTCATGACGTATTCTGTCTGCTCCTGGGCTAATTCCAGCTGGCCCACTCTCTCCAATAAACTGGTGTTTACAACCCCCCCCCCCCATCCTCTGGGTCTCTGCGTCGGAGGTCCCTGAACACCCCACTTGGGTGGCGTGTGGTAGGTGAAAAGCTGTCACATGTAGTATGGTATAGTATAGTACAGAATAGTACAGGACAGTCCAGTATGGTACAGTACAGTATAGCACAGTATAGTATCAGCACACTGAAGCCAGAAGCAAGCAGCAGTAGTGGCAGTACAGTAGATCTAAATTTACCCCTCCGCTAGTGAACCAAATACCTATGACAACATACAAACTGACACCCACCCACTGACACCCACCCACTGACACCCACCCACTGACACCCACCCACTGACACCCAGCCACTGACACCCAGTCACTGATACCCAGCCACTGACACCCACCCAGCTACCCACTCACTGAGTGGGATTGAGCCGACGAGTGACCACCAAGCAGACCCACAACCCCCTTCACCCCCCCCCCCCTCCCCTTCACCCCCACCTGCCACCCCCCCAAAAAAGCCAGATAACCCACCCCACCCAGGTCACACTCCAGGCTGACCCCCGACTTCCCACCCTCCCAGAGACACAAGCTGCGATCTGAGACGCCGCCCCCGAAAAAGCAGACCTCCAGCTCAGGTAAGACCATGGGGCTTTTACTGGGACAGGCTTTCAGTGGAAACGTAGAGGTCTGGATATGTGGTCTTATATGTGAGTGTTTTAACCGTGGGGAAAATCTAGAATGACCCTGAATGAACGTTTAATCATCCCCCCCCCCAAAAAAAAACGAAAATTGTCCTTACCTCCATAACAAAGAATTCGAAATGAGTATTTAGCAGGATGGTGTTTTTCCCTCACGGATCATGGTCTCCCTATAATTCACTAGTTTTTCATTTTTCAAAAAACATGTTTTTAAAACATTTATTTCTGCCTATTGGCAAAGACTACATATAATCTACCATTAGTTCTATTTAATTTTTTGTATAATTTGATTATATTATTTTATATATATATGTATATATTCACAACATAAGAAGAGGGTTAATTGATGAACATTAAACTGAACTGTGATTTTTAACTCTGGATACATACGTATTGAATACCATGCAGGGTTAGAAAGTAAAGCCCGGCGTTTGTACCTTTGAGGGATACGAAAGCTTTGTCGAAAAATTTGCATTTGTTGCATTTTTTACACACAGTATTTGTGCATTTAGTCGTGAGGTGGCTACGCTTAGAGTAGACATTTAGTCCATTTAGTGTCAAGGAGTAACATAAGAGTCAACTCAAAGGTACTTTTTAAAAATACAGAAACATTTCCTGGAAAATTGGGACACAATAGTCCAATGGGCCAATCAACGCGAAGCTTGAAGAGCAGCCCGCACGACTAGATCGTTCAAGTCTTAACAGATGTTGAAAATGCGAGAGACCCCCACACGTTACGACCATTCATGACCCATTTAACAGTTTATGTGATCCCATCGTGTGCGGAGAGCAAGGCTTTGCCCAACACAGCAAAACAGCAGCACACACTCACAGATTCCCTTCACCAAGGGTTCGACACAGAGGTGTGGCTACGCCAGATTAGAGTCCCCACTCTCAAAACTGGAATTTTTGCACCATCAAACGTGGCTTCAGCGTAAACGAACGTGATGCTATTTCCTTGCACTTTTTTATTTATTTATTTATTTGTTTGTTTTTGACAGAAAAGCCAACGGGGAAATTTTTTTTAAACAACGGGTGAAGTCATGGAGACGGCGTGAACATGGGCTGTACATGTTACTTCATGCTTCGCAGCGTTCATGAGTTGTTCGGTTTTCGTTCCGTTCGGACCGAAATCGGGACTTGGCTCACGATTGTCGGAAGGGGGGAAAATTGGCTTTATAATCTTGTTGTGTGTACCCGGCTTAAAGAGGACCTATTATACTACTTATTTCACACGTTCGTAAAGGTCTCTGAGGTCCCCAAAACATATGAATGAAGTTTTTTGCTGAAAATACCACTCAGATTATGCATTCGAGCCATTCTTACATACCACTTATCCGTCCTGTTCCAGGGCGCTCTGCTCAAGTGGGTGGAGCCTCCCTCCTGAGGCCCCTAGTTCTGTGAGCCAATGGCGTTTGGGCACGAGTTCTGGGTTCCGTGAGCCAATGGGGTTTGAGCTTGACTTCTGGGTTTCGCTGTACTTAGTACCGTAAACTTTCACTGATTTCACCCTATCATTCCCCCCAAATCATGCAGGGTTTTGTTTAATGTAAACGTCGGATATAAAATCAAAAAAATTAAATCAATACATCGACAATAAAAAAAATTGTAGAATTATTTTTTAAATACTTACATTATCTGCCATCATCTGCAGTTTCTTCACGGACAGTTGGTATTAATTAGCATTTCTGTTAAAGGATTTGTGCTGGTTTGTGAAATGAACAGAGCCGTTCCTGGCGGTGCTTGATATTCTCCAGTCGTGGGTGGAGATGGAGGGCGGTTCATTTATTTTTATTTTTTAAATGTAATGACATTTTTTTATAATTTTTTTTTTTTTTTATGGAGGTGGAGGGCAGTTCATTTTTTAAATTTTTATTTCTTAATTTAATTGGTTTTTTTTTATGGAGGTGGAGGGCGGTTCATTTTTAAAATTTTTATTTCTTAATTTAATTGGGTTTTTTTTATGGAGGTGGAGGGCGGTTCATTTTTTTAATTTTTATTTTTTTATTTTATTGTTTTTTTTATGGAGGTGCAGGGCGGTTAATTTTTTTATTTTTATTTTTTTATTTAATTGGGGGTTTTTTTGGAGGTGGAGGGTGGTTAATTTTTTTTATGTTTATTTTTCAATTTAATCGTCTTTTTTTATGGGGGTGGAGGGCGGTTAATTTTTTTATTTTTATTTTTTAAATTTAATTGGGGTTTTTTTTATGGAGGTGGAGGGCGGTTCTAATTCAACTGTGTCTCAACGGGACGTAGGACTGAGACACAAATCATGTGTTTTCCGAAGCGGACCGCTCACAAAACCCTGACGGCGTCGTCTTATTTAACAGTTTGGGTGTGGGTGGGCCCATCAGAGACCCACATGTACGTACACAAGCCCTGAAAATGTGACTTTTTCATATTAGGTCCCTTTCGGTCCATTTTTTTGGTGGGGAACACAAAATGGTTGCGCGTTGGTGACGGTCTCTTTCGATCCCTCTCCCTTGGCGTAAAAACGCATTCCCCGCCCTTTTTCACCGACCTCCTCACCTGCCGGCCATGTTGTCTTATTGTGTACCAGGGGTTCATTCCCATCGTTGTTTCACAGCTGGTCGCCATGTCATGCAGAGGCCATATGCTCGGCCTTCAACAGTCCAAGGTCATTCAAAGGGAAGTGCTGACTTTGCCCTTTTTTCTCTACACCCTAGTAAACCACACCTTCTCCGGTTTGGGTCTTGGAATCTTACTGCCGTTGGATCGATAGAACAAACATGAGTCTTCTTCTTTTTGACTTCTTCCTCTTCTCCCGGTTCCCCTTTGTGCAGGAAAGGAAAGGAAAGGAAAGGAAAGGAAAGGAAAGGGTGGCGGTGGTGGTGGTCCACCATGTCCCAGTTCTCCACCATGACGATGACGGAGAGGAAAGTCCAAGCGGCCGCCATCTGCAGGGAAGTCTACGGCTCAGGAGGTATATTTATACACCCAAAACGTTTTTTTGTGACCTACTGTATGCCTTAATGGTTTCCTGTAACTCGCCCTTCTTCCATCCATCATTTCATTCTCTCATGTGAGTGTGAGAGCTGTTGGCACCGGGGTTATCCTCTTATTTTCAGGCTCAGTGGATCCAGTTCAGTTCGCCTGCGTTACATTCCTGCTTTGTGGAGCCCTAAGGCCCTTTAAACTCTGAGTACGGCTTTACTACTGTAAACAAACTTCACTTAACACCCATACTATGGGTGTTAAGTGATAATATTATTATCAGCAGTTTAAAATGCATTCATTTCCAATTTAAATTAAAACCAGTGTGTGAAGGCACCGCATCACACACACACACACACACACACACACACACATGCACACACACTTGCGGCTTTCCGCCGCCGTCCGCCACGCTTAAAGAGCCTAAAGTGAACCAAATGAAATGTTTTATTTGCCAAGGTAACTAATCCCTTTGTCGCCGCGCTTTGAACGAGCTATTTTGGGCTGCGGACAACTGGCCCACGGGCTGCCGGGTCAGGGAAGGTTTTGACGCCTCGGGGCAGCTGGGGGGATATTTTGGCAAATGTTGGCCGGCTCCCTGGATTCCTCCCACTCAGGGTTCTAGGTATTCACATTAGGGCCAACGGGGAAATTAAGTGGGTTTTTGTACCGATTAACCCAGACCCAATTTGACACGTATCATGTTAAACTATGAGTTGAAGAAGATTTACAGAGAGCTTATTTGAATTATATTTTATGAGTATACTACACCCCGTACTACTGTACCTGCACTACACAAGGGTACGTAACAGTTTGCTTTAAATTACTTCAACCAACCGCAGCACACTCACACTGTAGTATTAAAGTAGTAATACACACACACACACACACACTGTAGTATTGAGTAGCCTGGAAGTATTAAAGCATCGTAAAGTATATAAGTACACATTAAGGCCCTGTTTTAACACCGCGCATTAGCACGCGTCTTGGGTGATTCGATCGCAAGTGGACAGCTCTAAGTCCGTCTGTTCACACCTGGCATCAGAATGCGTCTCGACCGACCACCCGTGATCGGATCTCACTTCACACGCTCTACGTGCAAATCCGATTTATTCCGTTTCCTTAGTTTCTTACTTGCATGGAAAACGAAAAACGTAAACCTAACTCAGAGAATTTTTATTTCAGATCCATTTGTTTTTGTTTGTTTCTACCCGTGTGAAACGGAGATTTTAAACCCAGCCAAGGGACCTGTCCTCCTGATCTCGGGTCCGCTGTGCGTCCCCGTTCCCTGTGTCTCCGAACAAAACAAATAAAAACAAATCCTGTTTTTATTTGAGATGAATTTATTTTCCCAAACCGAGCGAAACGACGAAAAAGCCCTGTGCGTCACGTGCCGCGTCACGCACGACTCCCCTGTTGCGTTCCATCGCCATGGGACTTAATTTGGTAAAAACTGGACTTTTGTCGCGCGAATACTCTTTACTTGTAAACAATAAATCCTGCACTTCTGTAACGGGGAGACTTTCTTCCAGTTTCCCTTGTACTGACTCTGACCGCCGGCCCAAACTGAAATGAGACGCCGTGTTTCCCGCATACTCCACTCACGGGAGTCCATCGTGCCTGTCGTTGAGGTTTCGCCCGCCTCCCTGCTGTTTCGCACTCAGCGCGACGCCGCTGGCGCGCGGCTCCGCTCACGCAGCGCACGTCAGTTGAGGAGGCGGGTCCCTCAGCGCGGCCCAGGGCACGATGGCGTTCACGCCGCCGGACCACCTGCCAGTGCGGTCGGAGCAATCGGATGTCGTCCGCCTGTGATCGGATCACCCGAGGCGTCTGCTAATGCACGGTGTCAACGCGGCCTTGGCCAGCTTTAATTGTACTTCTACGCTTGCAAGTACACTTCTCTGTGCTAAAGGGTTTAGTAGCAAACTGGTAAATTATTTCCTCAATTTAGTCCCAATGAATAACATAACACAGTTAAAAGCATTCCTTAAGTTCCTAAAAGGGAGTATATTTCAAAAGGTATTTTTTTAAGCAGCCAAAGTAAATATGAAATATTTTATTGTCTGTTATTTTCTTTCAATGTTTTTTTTTTTATTGTGTTGGGTTATTTGTCTACATCTGAAAATGTGCATTTTAATTCTCGATTTTATTCTATTTGCCGACAAAAAAAAAAAAAAAAAGTTCCAGGCGCTAACCCTCGAGCCTCCGTGTCCCCAGACGTGGAGACGGACGCGGGGAGGAAGGTGAGCGCGCCCCGAGACATCGTGGCGGAGGAGCTGTCCCTCTGCTCCAACCGGGGATCCAGACTCTTCAAAATGCGACAGAGACGCTCCGAAAAATACACCTTTGAGAGCGTCCGGAGCCGAGAAGCGGAAGCCGCCGCGCAGATGAGAGTAAGACTCGCACTGAAAATAAAAACGCGATAAAAAAAAAATGAAAAAAAAACAACAACATAAGCTTATTAACCAAATTTATGCGAAAGCTTCTGATGTTAACGTGGAGATCCGTGAGGTAATTTAGTTCCATTTTTTTTTAAATTCCCCAACTAATGTTTTTAGCTGACACTTGTAGTAATGTTTCTTGTAGTAATTGTAGTAATTTTTGTAGTATTTTTTCTTCTTTTTTTGCTGTTTATTGGCTGCCATGCATCGAGAATTATGAATAAAAATACAAAGGGCGGTACCTACACATATATGTGATTTACTCGGGTTCATCACATTATATTTGAGAAAATAAATAATCTGGGAAATATTGAAATAGTCAATTTAAATGCAATCTCCGTGCTTTTGAGTCAACGCCTGGATCCCTCGGTACCAAAATGAAAAACAGTTTGTTTTGAGGTTAAAAAACAAACAGACCAAAAAAAAAAAACCCCAAAAACGAAACACGAATCTCATTTCTTTCAGAATGGAAGGGTTCTTCAACCTCAGAGCGCAGATGATCAGACTGGTCCTGAGCGTCCAGACTCCAGGACGGAGCCCCGCCCGGAGAGCGTCGCACCAGGTGGGCGCTGGCCCTGGACTAGAGTGGATGGATGCATAGCAGATGGATAATAAACGACGTTAAAAAAAAATAAAAAAATGAGCCTCAAAATATACGATATGCAAGAAAAAATATGCAATTTTCAATCAATTAAAAAAAACAAAACGTCTGTAGTGGGTAAAGGGAAACATCCCAGTGTGTGTTCGTCGAGGCTATTATCCTTCGACCTGTGCATCCATCGCGCCGGGTGTGCCCTGTTTTTGGGAAACATCTGACCCCGAAACGATGCAGAGCTTCACGTGTCAACACTTCTGCAAACAAAGCAGAAGCCCGTGTTTGGTCTGCGCCGCTTCCTTCCTGGGTTCAGGAAGGACATGGCTCATTGTGAGCGGCTCGGACCCGACTCCCCGCAGGACTGTACGTAACAAAACAAGTTCAAGTTCAAGTTCAAGAGATTATTTGTCACATACATATACATACGGTCATACATATATGTAGTGAAATGTCATGACACCCGGTGATTATGCACAATAAGCTCTATAAGCTCTAAATATACTAAAAAATACCAAAACGTGCGCAATCGACACAAGGTAGAGCCACAAGATGGCGCCACTAGCTAGTGTTAGTATGGGCGTGTACAGTGTAGGTGGAGCAACAGGAGGGCCACGAACCCAGGTGGAGAGGCGGTTGCCCCGCGACGACGATCGTTATTAACAGAGAGCGGCCCTTATTCAGAAATAACCGACCGCTGATCGGCCAATCAGAATGGAGTATTCCACAGGCCTGACCTGTCCGCCGGTCATTGTTTGGTCCTCAGGGTACGGAGGCCCCCTGAAGGACGTCCCCCCGGAGGGGTTCAACAGCGCGGCCCTCCCAAAGTCCTACCACTCGCCCTGGGACCAGGCCGTCGTCCGGGACCCCGCTTTGGCGGAGTCCCTCATCGCCCGCCTGCCGGAGCCCGGACCCCGGCCCCAGCTGCCCGGGTACAAGAGCTTCAACAGGTGATCGATACCGGAGCCTTCACATTGAAAACTTGGAATATTTTACCACAGAAGATAATGTTATTTATGTGTCGTTCACATTTTCTAAAGGAAATTAACCCCGAAATTTTAATGACATCAAGTCAATGAAAGACCCAAACACAAATAATAATAATAAAAAAAAAAAAAAAGAAAAAATAAATAAATAAATAAATAAATAATAAAATAATAATAATAATATCATATTTCAAACCGGCATCCGTTGTTATTTACAAATTTAAATCAAGCGTATTGTGCATACATTTTTTTTTTACATTTTTTTCATTTCTAAAGATATCTTTTCATGATTTTAAAGAAGGCGAAATTTTCAACAACTCCTGGAGCAGAATGGCCCGGAAGTCGGGTCTAAAAAAACCCCCCAAAAAAACACAATTTATTGTACAAGTCAGAATTGTCACAGTCAACATCTGACGTTCTTTGACGGTTCTCCTCTTGAGGTTCTCACGGTACAGCCGAGGTCCGCAAACTCTACTTCTTAAATTCACAGCGTTATCTTGTCGTTCCCACCCCGCCCACAGGGTGGCCACCCCGTTCGGCGGATTCGGCCGAGCCCCCCGAGCGGCCCCCCGTCCCGTCCGGGCCCCCGAGGCGGACCCCCTCCCCGACTACCCCGAGCTCCGGGGGGACGACGTGGCCGCGGCGGGGCGCCCCACCTTCAACAGGACCGCCCTGGGCTGGGTGTCGGCCGGACCACCTAGGACCGCAGTGATCCCCGAATCGGACGACCTTTGACCCCCCACCCCTTCCGAAGAAGTCATGTGGGGATGCCCCCTGCTGGAGTGGGCGGGGCTTGGGAGTGTTTTGGGAGAACGTGTCCCCTGACTCGGCTGGAGGCGCTGGCCCTCGCTCCTCTGATCGAGGCGACTTGACTGTTTGCACAATCTGCTCCACCCAACAAAGTCAAATACGAGGAGATGTAGAAATTAGTGTATAATAATGTTTATAAAGGTTATTCACAAGCGTTCTGGTTTGGTTTTTACTTTGACCCATTTGCAGACCAAAGAGAAAAATTGGGTAAAATACCCTCAACATCGACAGTCATCATCATAGTCATCACAGCACATCATTGAAACAGACCGACAAAAATTGCCAATACACTATAAACCTGAAAGCTTACAACAGAAAAATAGAAGAAAATGCCAATATACAGTGAACCTGAAAAATAACATTAGAAAATAAACAATTGTAAGAAAAATAACCCTAAAATAAACTATAAACGATAAAAAATTGCCGACACACCTAAGAACTCCCAAACAGCAACAAAAAGGGTACCTTAAAATAAACAATAAACAAGACAAATATACCGTAAACAAAAGCAATTGAAATATTTTGTAATATACTGTAAACCTACAAAACACACACACACACACGCACACACACACACGCACACAATTCAAGATTCGATGATTTTCTTTTTTCTCCGCTAGGGCTCCAGATATTTCCACAATACCACTTTAAATACCTTCTTCTTCTGTGAGACCGATCTGGTGAACTCACCTCCGGTGTTACAATAACTCGCACAGTGGGAGTCAAAGGTCTATAATGCGGCGTGAAGGCTCCCGTGTACTCACCAGCACGCCAGCACATCACCGCCCCGTCCCGCCGCCGCTCCCAGCGAGCGTCTGCGGCGTTGATTCAAGGCCGATCCCGCCGCCGAGCTCCACAAATCAAATGGAGCCCGGGTCACCGGCGGTGCAGGGCGGGGTGGAATGGATGGGGATGATGGGAGGGATGGGAGTGATGGGATGGATGGGAATAATGGGATGGACCGGCCGGAGGAGCTGTTCTAACGCCCTCATCTGTCTTTCCATCCTTCAAAACACCACTTTATTTTTTTATTTTTTTTACATCATTATCAATCAGCAGGAAGCTCACCTGATGGAAGTGGCATTGCTTTAAAGTGGTAATCCGTGATGCCCCCGCCCTGAGCAAGGCATCGGTCAAGATCTGGAGGTGGTCTCCGGGCTACCGTGACGCGGCGGCCCGCGGCTCCTAGATAATGTGCGTAAGCTTCAATCAAGTATATGTGTACTCTCTGTTTAAAATATACCGTTTGGCATGGAATTGTCCTAACTCTCCGGGAGGCAGAAGAGGAACATTCCAGGTTGAGAGAGTTAAGAATCCTGTTTTCCGGGTTTTAACTCCAGCCCCGGGCCGCCGATCCAGCTGATTCCACTCGGCCGTTAGAGCTCAGCGATCCGGATCCACATGATGGATTGGCCGCGGGGGGATTTCGGTTTCGGTACCTGGATTTTTCCACCTCCGCAAGTGCAAAACAAACAGAACACAAGGGCGCAGAAAATAAATCTGACACGACCCCCACCAGCCCCCCATAAAGGGGTTTGGGGGCCAAGGCGGTGATGTTGAGATACTTCCTTGGTTACTTAATTCTCATCCAACTATTTTTCCACATATAATTTACGTAAGATGTTGCCATATTCGCCATAAATTAACCAGATATTTTCCGAATGGATTTCGCCAGTGTATTTTTTTTTTGAGATGTGAATGAAGTGGCAAAGGCAAGTTTTTTAAAAACAAATAAAAACAAAAAAGTCGAGAAGAGATAAGTGTCGTGGTGTGTCCGACAGGAAAAACCTGTACACAGCTAATCCTAGGGGGCAGCATGCCACTCTGATGCGTTTTTGGAATCAGTGTAACGCCGACTTAAAACTAGCATTAGTGTTAACTGAACGGTCATGTGAAACTTGCATGACACCCCTTTATGTAAGGAATACGCTCAGGAGTGGGTGTGTGTGTGTGTGTGTGTGTCTGGGTTTCTGCTGCTGTTGTTTTCTGTTGTTGATTCTATTGTTAATGCTAGTTTTTCTGCTGCTGTTGTTGCTGTTGTTGTTGCTGTTTCTGTTGTTGCTGCTGGTGTTGTTGTTGCTGTTGTTAATGCTAGCTTTGCTGGTGTTGTTGTTGCTGTTGTTGTTGCTGCTGTTTCTAGTGATGCTGCTGGTGTTCTGTTGTTGTCTGTTGTTGTTGTTTCTGTTGTGAGATTAGAGTGAGAGGATCATAAGAGGGGTGTGTTTTCGGAGAGAAAGAGTGAAAAGGATCTCCCTCCCGAGGTGTGAATGAAAACTTGACCCGTAATTTAGGGACACTAATTAAAGCACCTTGACTGGATTGAGAGCTGATGATGAGATGGTGCACACTGTTGAAATTTCCGTTTCCAGTGAGGGCTGCCACTTCCGGTTCCGGTGACGTCCTTGTGTGTGCCTAACTTTGTTGAATTGTTTCCCAACTTTACCTTTATCGCGAACATTATAACTAAACTTAACCATCTCTTACCTCATAACTTAACTTAACCATCTCAAACGTTATACCTAAACATAACCATCTCTAACCTTATACCTTAACTTAAACATCTCTAACCTTATACCCAACTTAACCATCTCTAAGATCTCTAACCTGAGTGACTTTTCCAGTTCCGGTGAGAGCTACCACTTCCAGTTCCGGTAATGTCTTTGCGTGTGCGTTGCTGTTGTTGTTTTTGCTGTTGTTTTGCTGTTGTTGCTGCTGGTGTTGATGTTGCTGCTGCTGTTGGTATTGTTGTTTCTGTGGCTGCTGCTGCTGTTGTTGCTGCTGTTGTTGTTTTCGGTTGCTGCTGCTGCTGTTGCTGTTGTTGCTACTGTGATTGGTGTTACTTTTATTGTTGTTTTTGTTGTCTTTGTTGTTGTTGCTGCTGCTTTTGTTGTTTCTGTTGTTTCAGGGGCATTCTTTTGTAATGACCAGCTGACAACTACATTCTCTCTTTCTTTTTTGCAAGGGTAAACTGAGGAACAAGCCAGGGTCAAAAGCCAAATCGACCAGGAAGGGAGTCAGGGTCCAGGGGAACAGGAAGGGAATCAGGGTCCAGGGGAACAGGAAGGGAATCAGGGTCCAGGAGAACAGGAAGGGAATCAGGGTCCAGGAGAACAGGAAGGGAATCAGGGTCCAGGAGAACAGGAAGGGAATCAGGATCCAGGACCAGGAAGGGAATCAGGATCCATGAAAAGGAAGGGAATCAGGGTCAGGCAGGGAATCAGCGTCCAGGGGAACAGGAAGGGAATCAGGGTCAGGTAGGAAATCAGTCACACAGACAGCGATCTGACTGAGACGAGAGCAAATGGGAGACAGGTTAAATACGAGAGGAGTGACGAGCAAGGTGAAGACAGGTGGTGAGACTGTTGAATGGGGACTGTGTGCAGTGGCAGGGATGTGGAACCAGAGACAGACAGAGGGAGCTACAGAGAGACAGAGGGAGCTAGAGAGAGACAGAGGGAGATAGAGAGAGACAGAGGGAGATAGAGAGAGACAGAGGGAGCTAGAGAGAGACAGAGGGAGATAGAGAGAGACAGAGGGAGATAGAGAGATACAGAGGGAGCTAGAGAGAGACAGAGGGAGATAGAGACGGACAGAGGGAGCTGGAGAGAGACAGAGAGATCTAGAGACAGACAGGGGGCGCTAGAGAGAGACAGAGGGAGCTAGAGAGAGACAAAGGGGGCTAAAGAGAGACAGAGGGAGCTAGAGAGAGACAAAGGGGGCTAAAGAGAGACAGAGGGGGCCAGAGACAGCCAGAGGGAACTAGAGAGAGACAGAGGGAGCTAGAGAGAGACAGAGGGGGCCAGAGACAGACAGAGGGAGCTAGAGAGAGAAAGAGGGAGCCAGAGAGAGACAGAGTATGCCAGAGAAAGACAGACAACAAACAAGCACAGGGCAGGATCCTGACATTTTTTATGCATCTTTATAAAAGAGGCCCCCCTAAAAGTTTTTATTATTATTTTAATTTTTTTACTTGAATCCCCAAAAAACCTAGTGCTGCCCCTGTCCGGTCCTTTAACCTGGGAAGATGCCTTTAAGAGGCTCAGACTGTTAAGAGGATTTGGGCTGAAGAAAGTGAACCACCACCAGTTAATCCTCTTTCCTGTAGATGTTATATCCAAACAAAGTAAGAGTACCTTCTTACTCTGTTTAAATACTATTTTTTAATTATCTGCACTTACGCTCAGTTTGTTGAGAGACAGGAGTTTTACATCCACTGCATTTCAAAGCAAATAGTCAAAGCATTTTTACTTTGTTCTTCTATATTCCGAGTACTTCTTCCACCTCTGCAATACCGCCCCTACAGCCTCATAGATAGATAGATAGATAGATAGATAGATAGATAGATAGATAGATAGAAAGAAATAATAGATAGAAATAATTGTCAATATACAATAAACCTAGAAATTAAAAATAAAAATAAACCTAAAAATAAACAAAAAAAACAAGACAAATTTGATACAATAAACCTCAGAAAATAAGAATATACAAAAAAACACATACAAACACAAAAATGCTTAAAAATAAAGAATAAACAATTATCAAGAAAAAATGTCAATATACAATAAACCTAAAAATGAACAAAAAAACAATAAAAAAATAACCACAATTAGCAATCGAAAAAAGACAAATTTTGAAATGTGCAATAAATAAAAAAAGACAAACAATGAACAACAAAACTCTGTTTCAACATCTGACTCTGTGTACAAAACAAAACAAAACAGGAAATTGTGCAAGTTTGCAAACATAGAAATCCACGCATTCCAAGACCATGAGATTCATACAATAATAATCAGCCCCTCCCTCCCTCCTTTTCAGGAGGGAGGTGCAGTGCCGCCAAGGAGCCTGAGTTCACATCAAGGTCTGCCCCTTCTCTGAACTTCCATTGTTGCCGTTATATATTAAAATGAAAAAAAAACACACAAAGGGAAATGGAAATGTAATCATGGGAGAATGTGATAGAGGGTGGAGGGCGTAGGAGGAGTGGGTCTTCCACCTGCACCCGCTTCCCTCCCTCTCACTATCTCTCTATCTTTTTCATTTTATTTTCCTATGAGCATTATTTCGTTTTTTTGTTTTCAATGAATGTCAATACACTGTATATCACTGTATATCAATATTTGTATTCTGTATCGCACAAATAATTTCTCTAAATTCTGCCCCACAACAAAATACCCCTTTTCTGATTTCCTCTATTATTCCATATTCATCACACTTCAATGTTTCCAGATCTTCAGACAATTGGAACAATGTCATCAAAAAGGAATCAACAAAGTTATGCAAAAAGCCCATATCAACAATGTGGAAAACACAAAAACACAAAAATGAATTAACCTTACCATAAATATACATACCTCAATTTTTACTGACACATATATATATATAATTTTTTTTTTTTATTATATTTTA
>NC_137209.1:21321383-21368883 GCF_960531495.2 Zeus faber | reverse complement strand
TTTATTCATTTCAGGGGACTTTTATTTCACAATGGCACATTTCCGATCCTTAGACGCAAATGAATGGGGCGTGGTGATCTGACAGACTCAGAGCTAGTGGAGAGGGGGCGGCACCGCAACAGCGGTAGGAGCCGGATCCTCAGCTCCCGATACCTCGTCGGTTGAAGCCGGCGTCCACGGTGGAGGGCCACCGCCCGGTTCCGCTTGACCGGCCGCACCCCGGTCACCACGTCCGACAGCTGCTCCAGCGCAGTGCAAGGGCCCGCCCACTGGCTCCACAGCTTGGGGGAGAGGCCCTTGTTTCTCTCTTGACGTGGACCCACTGGCGTCCATTAAGGCTTGCACCTCCCGCAGCCATTGACGGAGGACCCGGGTGTGGGTCTACTATCCGGAGAGAAACAAGGGCCTCGCCCCGAAGCTGTGGAGCCAGTGGGCGGGCCCTTGCACTGCGCTGGAACAGCTGTCCGACGTGGTGACCGGGGTGCGGCCGGTCAAGCGGAACCGGGTGGCGGCCCTCCATCGTGACCAGCCCGCTCCCTACCGGCCCCTGGCTCCAACCGAGGAGGTATCGGCAGCTGAGGGCCGGCCCCGAGCGACCGCCACTGTCGTGTAGGTGAGCAGTGCTCCCACTTTCCACATATTTAATTATTCACGTATTTATCTATTTCTTTTTGAATAGTGACTCAAACGGCGTTCCATAACAGCCAGCCGGTCGTTACTGCAAAATAACCCCATCGGCAACGTGATCAGGGTCTTGTATCTCTCCCAAGGGGGTTACTTTGAGATAACGACCGGCGGCCTGTACGTTATCCCGCTTATTACACGACTAAATAAAAGACACATTGAGATACACTGAGAAGGAAAATTGATTTTGAAATGATTTTATAACTCATATGCATTTATTTTTTTTTTTTAACTAATACGAAAGGTGGTTGCCCGTGACGACGGTCGTTATCAACAGCTCAGCCGCCTTTATCAAGAAGTAACTGAACGCTGATTGCCGCTGTCGACCAATCAGAATCGAGTATTCCACAGAGAACTGTAATACATGTATTCATATTTTTGACGTGATTCTTTTGTCGTTTGTTACTTGAACTTGCATCACATGCCCTAAGTTTATTTGTTTTTTATATATATATATCTATATATATATAGATATATATATATATACATAGGCCTATATGAAAACAAATCCACGCCCTAGCAGTCGTCGTCAACAAAGCGATGATAATATCGTTGCGTACACACGCGCACGCGCGGAGGGACGACAACAACGACTCTGAGTAGTTTCTACTTCCGTCATGACAGGTCTTTAATCCCTGTGTGCAGACGCTGGAGGCGGCGCTTCAAGCCGTCCCCGCGGCGGCCGGTCTCTGGCGTAACAACAGGGCTTTGACGTCTCCACGCAAGCCCGTCATTAAGGGGGAAACCCGATCGGGACAGAACCGAAAGGGCGGGGGAAGCGCTCCCGCAGATGGCGTTAAAGAGAGTAACGCTGCGTTTTGTTCCACCTGCTCCACCCGAGACGCCCCTGCAGGTGGAGGAAGGTGAAGGAGGCGGTGGAAGTGGGCTGATTTGGGCGGGGCGAGATTCTAACCTTGTGTGAATTACGGTAATCGAGGCCGCTCTGTCGCCCGCGTAGAAGGCTTTAAAGTGAGTAACGCCATGTTTTATTCCACCTTCTCCACCCGACACACCCCCTGCGGGTGGAGGAGATGGAGGCAGCGGAGGAAGTGGAGTGATTTGGGAGGGGCGGGATTCTAACCTTGTGTGACTTAATCGAAGCCGCTCTGTCGCCGGGGCACAGAAGGCGTTAAAGAGAGTAACGCCGGGTTTTGTTCCACCTGCTCCACCCGACACGCCCCCTGAAGACGGAGGAGGTGGAGGCAGCGGAGGAAGTGGAGCGATTTGGGCGGGGCGGGGTTTATTTATGTGTTTGTTTCTCAATGACCGTAACTGTGTTCTCAGACGTTCTAGGTCTCTATCTATATATCCATCCATCCATCTATGTGTCTATCAGTCTGTCTGTCTGTCTGTCCACCCATCCATCGATCCGTCCATCTATCTAGAGTGATTGACCGTTGTCAACATATTGATTCATTTAATATTGCTTTAAGATGAATCATATGAAGTACCTTCTGGTTTTACGCTCTGCGTTCAAATGCTACATGCTAATGCTAAGACCAGCCAGTGGCGCCATCTTGTGACGCTACACATAAACTGCAATGGAAGGCTCGACGAGACGAATGGGGAAATGTCCAATTTCACAGTGAATGGGTTCGTCACATGTGAGGACAACAGGACGCCACGTTGTTGAGGAACTGTTTGTCATACTCGTCATAAAATAATTTCGAATCGATTCATCGATTTTATTTAAGTGTATTATTTTATTTAGTGAGTAGCCGCGTAATAATAAGCCAGATGACGTGCAGCCGGCCGGTCGTTATAGCAGAATAACAACAACCCTCTTCAGAGCGGCGCGAGACCCTAAGCACCCTGCCGGGGGTTACTTTGCGGCAACGGGGCGGCTGGCTGCACGTTATCATCCCCCACGTCGTTTCCCACCTCTGCAGCCGCCGCTCACCCTGGGCGTGGCCCCGGACAGCGGCGGCGTTGCAGGACCAACCGGCGGACATGCCGGCTCCGACGGTGGAACCAGAGACGCCGGCCGACGAGGGAGCGCGGTGGTGCAGCAGTCGTGACTTGAAGCTGCACACTCTGCAGCTGCACTAAAGGGTTGTTGTTGTTTTTTTTTCCTTTTTGGGGGGAGTGGCGTTTGGCTCACGCAGCAAATTGACGGATCGAAACGGATGCAAAGTAGGCGACGAGGTCAAGGACGGGAGGAAAAATATGAAACCAGAAAAAAAACAAAAACCTTTTGCCTCCGGGGCTGAAAAGCGCTCAGAGGAACCCAGTCGAAGGTTATGGTTGTCAGTGGTAAAATTGCACCAAAAGTACCACACTGACGTTTCCATGTCTAGGTCTATAAGCACCTGCTGTTAAATGTACTTAACGTATTGAAAGTTAAAGTACAGGTTATAAAGTGCTGATAAACCCTTTTTTTTCAAATGTTTTTGGATGCCTTACAAGTGCGCTCCAAAATGCTGCGGCTAAACTCTTGACCGGGTCCTCCGACCGGGTCCTCACGTGACACCGATCCTCGGTCCTCGTCACTGGCTCCCCATCAGATTCGGAATCCAGTCCAAAGTTCTTGAGATCACCCGTCGAGCTCTGCACGGTCAGGCACCTGCCTACATCAGAGATCCCCTACGTCCCCGGCAGGTCTCTGAGGTCCTCTGATCAGGGTTTTGATGCTTCCATCCAGACGGTAAAACTAAAGGAGACCCGGACCTTCGAGGTTGTGGCTCCTAAACCTTGGAACTCTCTCCCTTTGGAGTTAAGATTGGTGGACACTGTGAACACCTTTAAAAAGCAGCTCAAGACCCATTTGTTTACACTTGCCTTTGTGTAATTTTCTATTTCTATTTTATTTCTGTTTCTAATTGTATTTTATATACACTGATCAGCCACAATATTAAAACCACCACTAATAACCACTAATATTGTGCAGCCGCCCCCTGTGACGCCTAAACAGCTGTGACCCGTGGAGGCGTGGGCTCCACCAGACTCTGAAGGTGTCCTGTGGTACCTGGCACCAAGACGGTAGCAGCAGATCCTTCAAGTCCTGGAAGTTGTGAGGTGGGGCCCCCATGCATCGGGCTTGTTGTTCCAGCACATCCCACAGGTGCTCCATGGGATCGGACCCTAACCCCACCCATCCACATGATGTAGAAGAAAAGGTGATTCATCAGACCTCCACCTTCTTCCATTGCTGCATGGTCCAGTTCTGACGCTCATGTGTCCATTGTAGGAGCTTTCAGAGGTGGACAGGGCTCAGCATGGACACTCTGAGCGCTCCCATACGCAGCAAGCTGTGATGCACTGTGTGTTCTACACCTTTCTATCACAGCAACATTCACTGTTTCATCAACAAGTGCTACAGTAGCTCTTTTGTGGGATGGAACCGGAATGGGATGGGCTTGACTTCACTCCCCACGTGCATCAATGAGCCTTGGGCCCCATGACCCTGTTGCCGGTTCACCAGTCGTCCTTCCTTGGACACTTCTGGTAGTAACCACTGCGTAGCGGGAACAGCCCACAAGACCTGTGGTTGTGGAGATGCTCTGACCCAGTCGTCCAGCATCACAATGTGCTCCTTGTCAAAGTGGCTCAGATACTGACCACGCCCATTTTTCCTGCTTCCAACATCAACTTTAACAACTGACTGTTCACTTGCTGCCGAATATATCCCTAATATAATAATAATATACAACAGTATATATATATAATTATAATATATAACACTATATATCTAATAATAATATATCCCACCCCTTGACAGGTGCCATTGGAAACAGATGATCAATGTTATTCACTTCACCTGTCACTGGTTTTAATGTTGTGGCTGATCGGTGCATGTTAATGTCACTGTGTTAGAAATGAAATAGACCAAAAAGTTTATATATTAGCTGTGAAATGTAATGGAGTAAAAGACAAAAGTCTCCAAAATCTATATACTTAAGTAAAATACAGTAAGCATGTGAAAAATGGACTGAAATGGATGATTATATTTAACATCAGTGATTCAAAACATTTATCATCAGTCATTTGAATTATCATTTCATTTCGTAGGTTATTATTTCACCTCTGCATATGGAACATTGGCTTTTCGGGCGAAATAAAGTCAGAAATGTAATGCATTTTAAGGTTGTTGGCTCACTGTAGAGACCCTTAACACATAGCATATATAGCACATCTTACATTTATATGGGCATACTTTTAAACACTCTTATACTGATATACAGGTACATAAATATGGATGTAAAGCACAAAAATACAAAGATATACAGGTAAATAAGTCATGGGTTGTAATAAATTCCAAACGGTGTCATCCATAAATATGTATATGGGGAGCAAAAGTTGCGAAAATAAATATATATATATATATGTATATAAGCCTCACATTAACAAACATGTGGTTGGAGGACGAAGCACTTAAAGTGATTAATTCGGTGCTTTAGACACGGTCCATGTTTTAATATTTCAGGAGGAAGTGTTGTGCGGCCCCTGAGGAAGTGTGCGAGCGGGGAGAGGTGATTGTGTGGTGGCCGGGGTCCTTTCTAGTACTTCCTGTCGGGGAAAGGCCTTGGCCGCCCCAATACGCCTGCGCTGCCCCAGCACACTCCGCTCTCCTCGGGCCCGTTTAGCTTTTCGGAACTTTGCCCTCGGTGGAAAATGATTTGATTTTTTATTTGGCCCCGCGCTGCGTACGACGGTGTTTATCTAAATGAGAATCTGCACGACTCTAAGAGGGGTCAGCGGGAGGTGAACACATTGGGATCCCCTGATTTACTGTGATTATTAGTGAGATGAGTAGATGTGGTATAGAATATGGAATCGATGTCAAATTAAAAAAAAACAGGAAAAAATGGAAATAACGCAATAAAAAAATGCAATAAATCTAAAAATCAACAAAAAAAAAGATAGGAAAAATATGTACTAAACCCGCAAATCTACTAAAAACAGAAATATTTGGCAATTGATAATAAAGCCAAAAATGAACTGAATATGAGGGGGAAATGGTGATATACACTAAAGCTAGAATTTTACAAAAAATATCATTTTACACTATACCTAAAATTTACAATAGACAATAAAAATAAACCTAAAAATGAATGATTAACAACCAAAATAAACTCAAATTAAAACAAGAAAATGCGCAAATAAAAATAGACCTAGAATTTTTTTAAATAAGCCTAAATAAAGCAATATATGAGAAAACTAGAACCAGATAACAAACAATGTACTTGAAAAATTTGGCTGTATCCAATAAGCATTAAATGGAACTATAAACAATAAACCTTGATCAGAAATTCCCATTCTGACAAAAAAGAAGAAGTAAGTCAAAAGACTCAAATGCAGCTTCACACTGATTCCAGTCAATTTGGAATTATCAACTGATAGGTGAGTTGGTGATTTCATATTATTAATTCAAACATTACAATATGGAAATCACTGAATAATACTGGTCTAAACTTTCAGGAATGAGGAAATAAGAAAATAGCAGAAAAGTTTAGAAGTGCAAAAATAAAAGTCCGGGGGCCATTTCCCCCTCCAAGGTCCAGGAAAACAGCAAACTTAACTTACTGCAAGAGAAAATAGAAAATAATTATTTGACACCGTGGTGTTAATGCGAGGTCATTATTGGTGTAGATGATGCCCTCGCCTCGCACACCAAAATAAAGTAAGAGACAACATCTTTTAATTAAGGTTTTTTTTTTCGGGATCTTTCTTTATGTAACAGGAGGGCAGATGGCGTTTGGGTAACAAGGATCTTACATCACAAGTTGCACCACGTTCCTATTAAGTACTGGAAATACTATTTGTGCTGCTGTATAATAATCTCAATATGTATTTTTGTGTTGGATTTTTCCACTGTGGGGCCCAATCGGTATTATGTTGAAATAGTTTCTAATTTCAAGAGCTCACACACCCCTGCTGGTGGATTATTCCAGATAGAAAGACGTCAATAGTGGTTATCAACAATATCATTTCAAAGCAATAACAATACTAGAAATAATCATATTTATGAATGCAATTAAATAAAGGAAAAAAATGCTCTTTATTGCTTGTATTTTTGCCTATATAATATTTTTGATCCTATTTTTTGCATTTTCCTCAATTTATTTTTCAGATTTAGATTGTTATTGTTTGGATTTTTCTCTTAGTACTTTGTGTTTTGTTTTTCCTACTTTTGTTTTTGTCAGCCCCCGGTATTTATCTTTCTAAAATAATAATAATAATAATAATAATAATAATAATAATAATTATTATTATTATTATTATTATTATTAATAATAATAATAATAATAATAATAATAAGAGCTATAATAACGCGTGCATTTAAACACTCGAGCGGTATTCTCTCATTTCCAAATCCACGTCAGACGATTTCAAACCGGGATGAAAGCTGCCAGGAGGGCCGCCGGCTGCACAACGTGCGCCGCAAAAGGCAAACTTCCGCGGAGGCGGCGGTAGCGCGGCGGCGACGCGGTGGAGCGCGGCGCAAAAAGCGCGGTCCAGCGCGGCCACAACGCGACGGGAACGCGGCGTGACGCGCGGGGTCGAGAAGCCAACGCGCGGCGGTAACAGTGGCGACGCGGAGCCCTCCAGCAGACTGCAGTAAACACAGCGGGGGGTGGAGGTGGTGGAGGTGGGGGAGGGAGCGGGGGAGGCGGAGTTTGACAGCAGCGTTCCAGGTGGCCCGAGTCGAACGCCGCTCGCTACCGCCACCGCGCAGCAGCAGCAGCAGCAGCAGCAGCAGCAGCAGCAGCAGCGGCGGCGCCGCCTCCTCCGAAACGCGCTGGTGGAAACGAGAAGCCTTCCCCGGCCGGAGTGAAGAACCGCAAAAGGGAATGTATTCATCACCCGGAGACCGTTGCTGCGTTGTTATGTCGTGTTCTTGCGTCATGCCTCCCACTCTTTGGCGCTCCGCGCTGGACTTTTGACGCCTCCCACTCCCACAGTCACTGTTTTATTTCTCCTTTTTTTTCCGCGGCGTCTGCGCTCCGTCGACGCTCGGGCGGCTCGGGGGGGGGGGTTTGTGGCGCAACACTGGCTCAACTCGGGGCTGTAACGTCTCCCGCTGCGGGTAAGTACGCCCGCCTCGGTCTCACAAGTGTTTGTTTCTGCGCGTCCTTCCGAGTTGAGTAAAGTTTCAAGCCTTGTTTTGCGGCGAAAACGCGACGCGGAAGTGGGAGCGGAGCGCACCTGGCGCTCAGGTGAGCGCAGCGCAGGTAGGACGCGTGGACGGGGTTGTTTATGAAGACCTCTCATCTGCATTGACGACAGACATCTTTCTACCATGCTCTGGATATGTTAACTATTTCATTTAATTTTGTTTTAGAATTAGTATTATTATTTTACAGCTCCAATTTTCCAGTTGGAAATAACTTATTTAATTTTGTTTTATTTATTTTATTTTATTTGTACAATTTTAAAAAATTTAAAATTTCCAATTTTACCAGTTGGAAATATTTTTTTTTCAATTTTGTTATTATATATATATATATATATATATATATATATATATATATATATAATTACATTTTTTTTACAATTGGAAATAGAACATGTGGCTTCAGGGCTGTGCTACTGATTTATAAGGATTTTAATGTTTTTTTTTAATTTTTTTGGTTTTGTGTTGTTGCCTTTTTTACTTTGTCCACCTTTTTCTGTCATTTTAAACTCATTTAAACTTTTTATTTCCAAGTACACTTCTACACTATAGTGTTTTTAGGGCTGTAGTGATGGGTTTTTGAATGTTAGACAGAATATTCAAAACTTAAATCTCTACTTTTTAGCCATTCGGTGTTTCTTAGATGTGGTCGTCATGGACATTCCATCACTTGGACACTTTGTTTTGCTGATTTAACGTAAAAGCTGTTTGATTTATATTAAGGTGACAGTGATAAGATGATGCCTCTCCTCTCCAAAAGCCAAAATATAAGAGACATTAAGATAAAGGCAAACTGCTGATCTTTACAGTCCAGTGCGTGGCCCTCCCACCAGACAGTGACACATTCTGCTGTTTTGGCACTTTACTCGATCAGTGCTTCCATTAACAATCAAAGTGTTAATAATATTCAGTTTGAAATTCAGATTTCCGTCTTCATTCATTCATGTCGGTTTCATCATTTTGAAACAACGCTTTTGATGCATCGAGAGTGTCCAGGATTCTTGGAGACTTTATTCAGTGACACAGCAGCACACACAGAAAATTTGCAATAATAATATGATTAAATATGAATACCATGTACTTGTAAGCGTCAACAATTACAATAAACAATACAAAATATAAAAAAAAAACAATATTGGCAATGTACAAAAATGGAAATATTTATTTAAGACTCAGATATAGATACTTAAATTGTTAATTTCTCTATCACAGCAGCTCACATCAAACAATTAATAATAAAGTTATAAGAATACAATTGGAAAACCAAAATGGAATAATTGGCAATATTCAATAAAACCCCAAAATATACTATAAACCTAAAAACAAAAAAATATAAAGTTGGCAATTCATAAAAACACATTGAAAATATACCTGAAAATGAAATGACTCTTTAAAAAAAACAAGAAACAATAATAAAAAAAGGTCATAGGTCAAATCATAGTGACGAAAGGTTCCATCACGTTCCTAACTCGACAAACTCAAAACGTTATTATTTTTTTTAATTCTTTATTCTTTATCTTCTCCTGTCGCTGTCCATCCCAGTTCCAAAATCCCTCGACGACTCGACGCTGAGATCAGCTGGTTTAACCCTTTCCACTCGGAGTCTCACGCTTTGACCGTGAGGCATATCCAGGCATATCCACCTGGCTGACACGCCCACACGCCACGCCTCCTATTCCTCTTCTGAAAATCCCAAAATATGTAAAACTGCTTTTATTTATTTATTTATTTATTTTCTTCTCTAGGTATATATATTTACCCGCTCGCGCTTGGTTGTCAGTGCCATAAACACTCCATGGAGTTGTTTAGGGTCCCGACCGCGATCGGTATCGGGTTGGGGGGCTTGCGTCGGGCACGTCCCCGTTTCACCAAAGAAAACGAATAAAAACAGTGTTTTTATTTTATTCTTTGGTGAAACTTGGCTGCCCCATATTACGGGATGTTCCTGAAAACCCTGGCATGCTGCAGAACTAGTTCTGAAGGTTTTAGGCTCCCCCCCCCCCCCCCCCACCACATACACAAAAGAAAGCACAGACTTGTTTCTGCTGCTTGTTGGGTTTTTATTTGTATTGCACAATTAGGAAATGAGGAAACACTGCGGAGTCAAACGTATTTATCAGCGAGGGTTTAGCCGTGAGCTCAGCGGCTGGAGCCCCTGAGTCAGAGCTTTTAAAAATGGACGCGGCCACATTATGCTGCTTTTGGCGTGAGCTGAGTTAAACAAAGTGTTCGAAGTCGTGGGTTACTTCTGCCCTTTGTGTATGGCAGACGTGTTAAAAGTGTGTTTGTTTTGGTCATTAAAACTATCCGTAAAATAGGAAAAAAGAAAAACAAAAAAAAACTATATATACAGGATATGAATATACATGAAAATAAAATAAAATAAAATAAATACATGAAATGACAAATATAAATTGAAATATATACATTTAATCAACATCCTAAGTACAAACTAAGTTTTTCACAACTTTTTGTACTTTTGTGAATAATACTTAATGTACTAAGTATGCTTCAGAACACTTTAAGTATACTTTTTTCTTTGATGGGAACCCAAACGCTTGGGCTAAATATTGAATTCCTGTATTTGGGAAGTGCTCTGAGAGGTTTGGGAAGGAGTAGGATGTGGTATTTCTCACGTCGTTCCAGGAACATTGTTTTCTGCTTTTGTTCGACCTTTTCCTCCTTGTTCCAACGCCGGGTGACTCAGCCCTGGTGCGTTTCAAACACGCTTTCATTTTTTAATGTTTTTTTTTTGGGGGGGGGGTGAGGGAGCGAGGGAGCGAGGGAGCGAGGGCTTCCATCCAGCTCCAGCAGGAAGCGGCCGTCGCATTGTTGCCCAAAGGCCCGAAGCCATGTCGGCCGTCTGCCGGGAGTTTTTACAAGTCCCGCCTGGTTTGCTTGGTTATTTATGTAAAGGAGTTTTTTAAGGGTTCAGGTTTCCCATTCCCCTTTGTCTGTTGTTGTTGTTGTTGTTGTTGTTGTTGTTGTTGTTGTTGTTGTTGTTTGTGAACGGTTGTTAAATTGTGGATTAAAAATAAATAAATAAATAAATAAATAAATAAATAAATCATCTGGAGGAGAGACAAGGGCCAGCAGTCATTGGGTTCAAATCGAATGGAAAAATCAAATGGAATTCGACAAATAGTCAGGAAAACAACCGCTCGGCAACTAAGATCTTTTTTTTTTTTTTTTTTTTTTTTTTCCCCCCAGCGTACCCCATTCACTGGCATTGGGAGTGGGGAGAAAAAAGAATAAATTATTTGCGTGCTATGTGTTTTTTTTTGTTTTATTTTTTACATAATTTATAGCCAGTATTTTTTCAAGTTTGTTTATTTATTTTTTCAGAGTTCCCCCAGGGGGGTTCTAGTACCCCCATTCGAGAAACACTGTTCATCACAGCACCGTTGCAGAAAGATCGAAGCAGTAGCATTAATTGTTGGATCATATTCCAGCACAGTCAATCAAAGTAAAATCATTATTGTTGTTTTTTTTTTTCCCTACGACTGAGTTACAGAGCCTGTGACTCGTCATCCGTGACCGAAATCCCGAGCGCGTGAGTCAGAACCTCCGGTGGCTTCTGCAAACGAGCTTGGAAGAAGAAAAAGAAACTAAACGGCAAAATATATCACATTTTGCAGATCATGCAAAGCGCGATTCCGTGCACGGGACACGGTGTAGCTACAGGTTTCTGAGGTTTGAATTTATTACCGCGGGAGGTGTGTGTGTGTGTGTGTGTGTGTGTGTGTGTGTGTGTGTGTGTGTGTGTGTGTGTGTGTGTGTGTGTGTGTGTGTGTGTGTGTGTGTGTGTGTGTGTGTGTGTGTGTGTGCGCGGCGTCGGAGGTCAGTTGTAGGTATTTCGGCCCGGACGCCCTGTTCCCGAGCCCGGGGCCTCAACAGAGTGGTTGGTCGACTTCCACTGTGAAAGAGCGTCCCCGCCTCCTAAATCCGCTCAGAACAGGTACAGAGTGGACTCATATTTCTCGGTCCCAGGTTGCTTATTTGTGGTTTTCCACTCCACTGGTTCGGATTGCCCTCCCTCCCCCCGCTCCGCTCCTCCTCCACCACCTCCGCCCCATTTCCTCACTTGGAAGCCCTCATCAGCTTAAATACCAACCGCAGCTAATGGCCTGTGAACACATTTGAAAGCGAAAAATGGCTCCCGGGACGATTTCACCTCACAATCAATCCCGTGGCTCCTTTCAGATTCTCTTCTTCTCTGTTTGGCCCCCGGGACGGCGGCGTCCGGAGTGAGGCCCGCGGCCCGGGGTCGTGCCCGCTGGGATCGTCGGATTGGGACGTCCGTCAAGGGGAATGGAATCCAGGTTGGGTTGGGTGTCGCTTTGCCGCGTTCGCCCCGCCCCAGGATTAATGAAGCACCGTGTTATCTGATATCCCACGATGTCGCGCCGATAACGGACATTTGAAAGATGCATATGAGGAAAATATGGAATCGTTAAGTGATGTCGGCCGATTGTATCTAAATGCATCTTTTTAAATGTGTCCCATGGTCTTCTGTGGAAGTATAAACTTCCAACCTGCACGGTAACAGCATGGTGATGTCGCTGGTAAAGAGACACGTGCTCGTTATGCGCTAATGCACTGCAGATCAAGTGAAGATCAAGTGATCTGCATATCAGGGCTTATTTGAGCACGGTGGACCGTTAGTCACGTTGGTTGCCTGGTCTTCAAAACTGGCTCTGGCCCCGGGGCCAAAAATTTTTTTTTTGCCCCGCCCCGCCCCGCGCCGCCCCGCCCGAGGAAACTACCGGGGAACGGCATTGTCTAGCAAAATCGAGTGCAAACCCGAGGGGAGCCGGGGTGATTTCGCCGCCCGCGCTACAGTACGGCGGCGGGGGTGGTGGCGGGAGGCCATCTATCACGGCCGAGCCCGGGGTGAGGAGCGGCGGAGAAGAGGCTCTCGGAGCTGTCATGGAAGGTGTTGTGGGGGATGATGTATTGATCTGCATTAAGGGGGGGGGGAGCACACTGCGGCACCGAACAGGCTCCCAGGGAGCCCCCGGCTGCTCCCGCGCCCCGCGTTGGGAAACCCGTGCGCTGCGATGGTCCAGTCGTGAAGGTCGAGTCCGGCGGCCGAGCAGGGAAGGCCTGACGGGGAAAGCTGTTTCTCCTTTTTTTTTTTAATTTATTTATTTATTTATTTTTTAAGGCGGCTCTCAAGAAGCGTTTGTTTCATCGGGGGAATGTGGAGTTTTATCCACCGAGCTGCATGAATAATAAAGCACCTGATGCAAGTGACAAAATGTCACTCTGTGTTATTTATTATGGCCTGGTTGGGTTTTGCAAACTGGTGCAGATTTAGCTTTTCATCCGTCTTTCGGACCCGGGTCTTGACGAGAGACGAGTCGTTCCCCCCCGGACTCTTGGTTCTTTTGATTCGGTTGCCGTTGGGCGAGTTGAGTGAGCGAGGGAGGGAGAGCAAATTATCCAAATTTAAGCGGGGGGGGGGGGACACACACAAACCGTGGATCCCACCAATCTTTAATTCTCTCCCAAGGAAATGTACTTTTGGCAGAGAAATGCAAAGTGTGAATCACAAAAAGAATCCCCTCCCGTCAAAGTGATTTAGTCGCACGCAAAGTCCGTCGCACGCAAAGTGAATTATGCCGAGCGGGTTCTGCCCCATTTTCGCTTTTGGACTTCATTTATCTATTAGCGATCCATCAGCGGATCGCTAATAGATAAATGATGGCGTGGCGCGCCAAAGGAGTCAAAGGAGGCAAACAAGCTGCCACTTGGGGACGAGCCCCAACGAAAATGTCCCTCCTTGGCCTCCGTCTGGACCTGGGGACTGACCCGACACGTCCGGAGAGGGCGGGGGCGGGGGATCAGTGGGTCAGTCCCCAGGTCCAGACGGAGGCCAAGGAGGGACATTTTCGTTGGGGCTCGTCCCCAAGTGGCAGCTTGTTTCTCTCCTTTGGAGAGGCTGTGATAACGTCACACCGCAGGCCAGAGAGCAACATTCCTCCGAGGCTCAGAGTGGAAGGGCGTGGACCGCACCGCCCGTCCCCTCCGCTGGCTCGTGACATAACTTGTTTACCAAACCAGCCGCTAATCAGCGTGGTCGATCGGCGGAGCGGTCCGACGCAGGCGCACGGCAGGATTGGGCTGCTTTGGGGCTCGGAACGTCCCTGTTCTCCGTCCCGTTATCTCGTGGGATCCTCCGAGTTCCTCTGGCGCAGTTGTGTCGGCGGCGCTTCCACCGCTGCTGGTTAGTGTTTGGCTCGTCCCCCCTGCAGTTTGTGAGAATATTTGCTTATCTTAGTTCCAGCCCTCTAAGGTTCCTGTGGACGTGGAAAAAGATCACAGAAGATCAGAGAAAGTAAAGGGCGTGGCCGCCGCCCCTTATCAGAGGCCTAGATCAGGTGGAAGTATGTAGGAACTGGCATCCACCCCAAAGGGGCGGGGCAATGAAAGTTCTCATTTGGACCTGGTAGCACCATCCTGTGCTTAAAAAAAAGTGTGTGTGTGTGTGTGTGTGTGTGTGTGTGTGTGTGTGTGTGTGTGTGTGTGTGTGTGTGTGTGTGTGTGTGTGTGTGTGTGTGTGTGTGTGTGTGTGTGTGTGTGTGTGTGTGTATTAGATTCAACTTTATTGTCACTAGCAGAGTACAGGTACAGAACCGATGAAATGCAGTTGACGTCTAAGCAGAAGTGCAAAAGAAGCATTTAAATACCAAAGTGCTGTTTGAGTACAGTGTTTCTGTGCAGTTATGCAGGCAAAAGAGATGTATTATGTACAACAGTGTAAGGTTTAAATACAGGTTTGTATATATACATGTGTGTGTGTGTATATACTGTATACATATGTGTGTATGTATATCTATATATACCCTATACACAGATATGTATGTGTATATATATATTACAATATTTGTATAGTCCTTTTCAGTAGTACACAAACACAGAAAGGTAGAAAAAGGGAAAGCGTGCCCAATCAGTTGATTATTGATCGGTATGACTCAGACGAGGCCGCTGGGACGCTGCGTGGTCGTACTGTTCTTCAACAGTGTGGACTTCACATTGTTGTGATTTGACGCTGTCGTCGTCCCCGTTTCGGTAAATGACCCTAACCCCGATCAGCGTTTTCTCTCTCGGGGGGGGGCGTCACACATTTAAAAAAATAAAAATAAAAATAATCATATAAAATGATCGTGCAGGGGGCTTTTGCCTCTTTTCCAAAGGGAGAGACTGTTATTAAAATCCAGTCCACGGCCGCCGCCCTGGCCGGCCACTTTGAGTGAGCGATTGTTAAAGTTTAGTGAGGTTGGCAACCGATAACGCAACGTATAACCTCTATAATTAGAACGGCAGAGCCATCTTTTTACACTTGCTGCTGTCAGCAGGGCCTATATCCAAACCCGCCCCCCCACCCCCCGAACAGGCCACAGTGTCCACGCTGCGGTATTTCATGTCCCGTGAAAAGGGTGGGGGCTTGGGCAGCGCGGACGCGGAGGCTTGCGAGGTTGTTTTTTTTTTTTGTTTTTTTTTCCCCCACCACTGCGTCCCCCCCCCTCCTGGCGTCCGGGGGGCGCGACGTAATCCCAGAGACGACGCCCCGTCAGCAGCGCAGGCTCCCGGCGTCGGCCTTGGAATGCCGTCGCCATGGCGCCCGGTCCACAAAGCACATTGCAAAGGTTATGTGGTGGAAATCGGACGGACACAAACGCAATGTGAGCGGCCGCTGTTCCCGGGACTGGAGGCTGCCCCGCTGCACGGTGCTGCGCTACGGGCGCCGCTGCAAAGTCAGACCCCCCTCCCCTCCCCGAGATTGAAAATTCCAAAAATGCAGAATGTGGTCCAACGGGTTGGAGCTGAAACCTCGCGGGTTTCTGGAAGTGTTATTGTTTGCAGAAGTAGGTCAGTGTTTCATGCCCATAGAGGTGAATGGGAGGCCGAGAGCGTCAGGTGTTTGGGTTCTTGCAACGGCGCATCTCGGGGAACTTCAGGTTCGAGATGTCCTCTGTAATCTGGATCAGGAGCGTGACGCCCCCCGCGTGCACGTGCGCACACACACACACACTGCAAAACCCGCTTATCTAGAAACCGTGACGCACACAATTTCGCTTTTGTAAACGACTGGTTTTATACCCGTGGCCGTCGTTCTCTCTGCGTTTCGGCTCCCTCCTTAACAAGGAGGAAGTGCCTCCCGTGAGGGTGGTGTTCTCTGAGAAATTGGGTCATTTTTATTTTTTACTTTTAAAAATTTTTAATCAAAAAAATAAATAAAACATTTCTACAGGGACATATTTTCAGGTAGAAAGATCTTTATAAATTTATTTTTTTCTAAAAGACAAGCGCGTCCTTGTTAAGTTTTTTTTTTTTTTTTTGTTTTTTTTTACGTGACTCCCGTCAAGCAATTATTCGGCAATTTCAAACGCGGCGCCGAGGGGAAATTCGGGCCGCGGCACGTCACGGTGTGAAAGTTAATATTCAAGCTCGCTTCACGAGCTCTTATCTTCTGCATGTCCTTAAAAATGTTAAAAGTCACTGGCTGCACCGTTTTGTTTAAAGGGGGAAAAAGAACCTGCTGTAGTGACAATGAAACTATTAGTTCACCGGAGAACAACGTCAAGAGGCACAGAGCTACTGCCATACTGGATCAAATGTCCTATATTCAACGTGCTTCTCCTTTCTCTCTTTGATTCGCAGTCTGTCCTGCACAGGTGACCCGGTTTTGAAACGTCTCCCCCCATGGATGGAGGTCGGGGAGGACTAAAGGTTTTCATCTGCTGGACCTCTTCTGAAGCCGCCTTCCCCAAGACCGGGCAATGAGGAGGGCGTGTCCAGACGTCAAATAAGGGCTGTGGACCTTCGAAGATTTTTTTTATTATTATTATTTGATTTTTTTAAACTTGGATTTTATCTATTCCATTGCTTCCTTTTCTGTGGATGATGTTTTTTGGGCGGAGGTGGATTTGAGGTAGCGCATGAGGCCGCAGCCCCTTGTCCCGCTCCAGAGATGGGGGAGTAGCGGCCCATGCTTGGGCGGACAATCGCTGCGGTTAGCGGAATAACTTCGGACCCCGGACGCTCGGGGCGCCCCTCCTCCAGGGGTCCGAGGGACCTCTCCCCACCCCCTACCCCCCGACCGACCGACCGACAGACCACACCCCCGCCCATAGTCTGGTTGACCCGTCTGTCCAATGGCATGGGTGAAGTTCTTCAAGAAGCCGGGTGGCAACCTTGCCAAGTCCTACCAGCCGGGCAGCATGCTGTCCCTGGCCCCGACCAAAGGGCTGCTGAACGAGCCGGGCCAGAACAGCTGCTTCCTCAACAGCGCCGTGCAGGTGAGTCCACGGCTCCTTCTGGGGTCGGGTTGTGCTACGCGCTACGCGTGGGTGCTGTCGCCCAGCGGACTTTAGTCTGCGAGCAAAGAGAAAGCCGCCTACTCCGAGAAACTGCCGCGCCACTTCCCTTTGAGCGCGTTCAGGGTTGTCATGGCGATACGGTATAGAAACTTTTATCCGCCTCCTGCCCTCGCAATGCATTGTGGGATATGTTTGCCAGCACAGTGTGCAGTGTTTGCATACTACGATGTAACAGATCGAGTTCGTCATCCGGGTGCTTTTTGCATAGTATTTGAGCGTACTATGGTTTTTTGCATGTACTAAACACCAATTTGGCCTATTATATAGTGAATACTATGCTAGTATGTCGTGCTGGTACCTTTCGCATCCTCTATGGTAATACTATAATTTATTTTTGGACATATGAATAAACACTTATTTGGGGTACTAAATAGTATGTCATCCTGGTACTTTTTGCATACTATTTGAGCCTACTATGGTTTTGAACATGTTAAACACTTATTCGGGGTACTAAATTAGAAGGCTAATAGGTCATCCTGGTACTTGTCCCTTAGAACTTAAACGTTCTATGGTTTTGAAGATGCTAAACACTAATTTGGTGTGCTAAGTAGCATACCGGTGTGTCTTCCTGGCACTTAAAGCGTACTGTTTGATATAGTTGTATACTTGGGTTTTTCGGACATCCTGAAACACTCACTTGGCGTACTGGGTAGTGTGCTAGTATGCCGTTCGGGAAGCAGCACTTCATCGCCGGTGACGGTGGCCTCCTGCCAAGTCCAGATCGGGTTTGATTCCCAGCCGGACCGTCCAGGGAGCCGCTCTCCCATCACAGGAAACCGTCGTTCAGAGCGTCGGGACCAGGGAGCTTCTCCCCCCCGCTCGAGTGCGAGCTTCCTCTGCGCTTCAACCTCCGTCGCACATCGGCGTCACAGTCACGGCTAAACCCCGGGGCCACGCCCGAAAACGTTGGCGTGACGGAAGCGTCACGCCGCGAGGCTCCTGGGCCCCTTCGCGTTTCTATTTTTCAGAGCGCAAATGGTCAACTTGAGCGTAGATTCCCATAGAGGTCCATTCAAATGATGTATTTGGTGAAATTTCATTACTGTACCAAGCCTGGTAAGCGTCAACCACATCAACAAAATGGCCGACGTGCGGTCCTTACGCGGATTTCTTTTTCACCGCAACAAATTTGACCTCACTCATGTAAATAAAATATGATCACTCCGGCAGGAAAACAAACACCGCCTTCATACCTGGGAGGTCGTTCTGGACTGGATTTTGTGGCTGTATATTTCCGTTGAGCTTGCGTTATTTCACTCAGGCACCTGGCCGGGCAGCTCGGGTACGTGTCCGGGTCCTAGTGCCCGTCGGCTCCGTCCGAATCTCCGTCAATCTCCATGAAAATAGGAACAATGAACGCTAAGCTCATATTAATAATAATAATAATAATAATAATAATAATAATAATAATCGTATTATTATTTTTCCTTCGGCTGCTCCCGTTAGGGTCGCCTTATTATTATTATTATTATTATTGTTATTATTATAAATATGAATCATTTTTATTTTTGTTGTTATTTTTATTTTTATCATTATTATTATTATTATTTTTTTTATTTTTTTTAGGAAGGTAAGTAAGGAAAAGGGAAAGAGATGGAGATTGGAAGGAGAAGAACGCATTGAATTACATGATTTTTTTCATTGAGTTGTGGTGTTTATCAAAGTTTTTTTGTATTTGGTTCCGTGACACGAAGGTCAATTCCAAACTCAGAACTGATGTGAAACGGACAGAAACGTCTTTGTTTTATTTGTGTTTTTTTTTTTTTTTTTTTTCAAGATATTTTTAAATGAGGTTGAAGGAACAGTTATGAGACGACCCTCACATCTGCTTCTCCTTGTTCCAACACGGTTTGTTTTTCAGTTTTATTTGAACCGAACCAGTGTTGATCGTCACCGGTTTCATAAACAAACACACAAAGATTTTATTTTTCCTCCTCGTGATCGTCCTCATCCTCCTCCACCTCCTCCTTGTCCACCACGTCCTCCTCGCTCTCCTCATCCTCTTCATCCTGCTCCTCGTCCTCCTTGTCCTCCTCCACCCCCTCCTCCTTGTCCTACTCATCATTCTCCTTGTCCTCCTCCTCTTCTTCATCCTCCTCCTCCACCACCTCGTCCTCCTCCTCTTCTTCGTCCTCCACCACCTCGTCCTCCTCCACCACTTTGTCCTCCTCCTGGTCCTCCCCCGCTTCCTCCTCGTCTTCCATATCCCCCTGGTCCTCCTCCTCCATATCCTTCCTGTCCTCCTCCTCCATATCTTCCTCATCCTCCTCCACCTCCTCCTTGTCATCCTCGTCCTTCTCCACCACGTCCTCCTCGCTCTCCTCATCCTCTTCACCTTCCTCCTCGTCCTCCTTGTCCTCCTCCACCACCTCCTCCTCGTCCTACTCATCATTCTCCTCGTCCTCCTCCTCTTCTTCCTCCTCCTCCTCCACCACCTCTGCCTCCTCCTCCTCTTCGTCCTCCACTACCTCGTCCTCCTCCACCACCTCGTCCTCCTCCACCACTTCGTCCTCCACCACTTCGTCCTCCACCACTTCGTCCTCGTCCTCTTCGTCCTCGTCCTGGTCCTCCTCCTCCATATCCTTCTCGTCCTCCTCCTCCATATCCCCCTCGTCCTCCTCCTCCATATCTTCCTCCTCCTCCTCCACCACCTCGTCCTCCTCCTCTTCTTCGTCCTCCACTACCTCGTCCTCCTCCTCCACCTCGTCCTCCTCCACCACTTCGTCCTCCACCACTTCGTCCTCCACCACTTCGTCCTCATCCTCTTCGTCCTTGTCCTGGTCCTCCTCCGCTTCCTCCTCCTCCTCCATATCCTTCTCGTCCTCCTCCTCCATAACCCCCTCGTCCTCCTCCTCCAAATCTTCCTCATCCTCCTCCACCTCCTCCTTGTCGTCCTCGTCCTTGTCCACCACATCCTCCTTGCTCTCCTCATCCTCTTCATCCTCGTCCTCCGTGTCCTCCTCCACCGCCTCCTCCTCGTCTTACTCATCATTCTCCTCGTCCTCCTCCTCTTCTTCCTCCTCCTCCTCCTCCACCACCTCGTCCTCCTCCTCTTCTTCGTCCTCCACCACTTCGTCCTCGTCCTCTTCGTCCTCCTCCTGGTCCTCCTCCGCTTCCTCCTCGTCTTCCACATCCCCCTCGTCCTCCTCCTCCATATCTTCCTCCTCCTCTTCCTCCATCACCTACTCGTCCTCACCCTCCTCCTTCATATCCTTCTCGTCCTTGACCTCCTCCATATCCTCCTCCTCGTCCTCATCATCCTCCTGCTCCTCCTCCTCCTCCTCCAGAGTTCATCACAGCTTCCTCCCCAGTTCACTGGAGGGTTGTTGGTGTCTGGTGGGGACGTTTGGTCGCAGCAAGGTTATCGTTATCGTTAGCGAAGCGGGGAAGCGAGGCCCCGCCGGTGGGGACGGTGACTCAAGCGGGCGGACAGGACGTCCAGACGCTTGAAGATGATCGTCACCCGGGGCTCTGGTTCTGCGGGAGGACGGAAGGAGGGAGGGAAGGAAGGAAGGAAGGAAGGAGGGAAGGCGGGAGGGGGCAGAGAGAAAGTCCTGGCTCTGCCCGCCACACAACCTCCTCGCGCTCTTTTACTGTAGACAAAACAAAAATAAACCAAACGCTGCATCAAATCACGTCAATAGTTTGTCCTAAAACCTCATGATCGGCCCATTTCACAAGAGCTGTCACGATTATTTAAATAATGATATTTTGAAATAATTTGTGATAATATATTATCATAACAACAATAATTAATTTCAATTTAAATAAATAATGTCAATTGTGTTATGTAAAAATAAGCTTGAGGGTTAGAAGAATCAGTGGGGAATGATCAGTTGGCTTGAGGCAAATTATGACACTATTAAAGAGTTCAACTATAAAATAAACAAAAAATAAACACATTAATTAAAGGTAATTTAAGTTGACATTTTTCTCTATCACCCAAATTCCGGAAAAATGTTCTTCCTTTTCACTTTCTGTGGAGAAAATGTTCATCATATGTTCATCATTTCAATTGAGTGTGAGGTTATTTACATTAATTTTTTTTACACGTGGAAACCTTTTTACATACTTTTGTGATGTTCCTCAAGCCGGGAGAAACGGGGTGGATCATTATCTGACAAGATGTCCTTCCTCTTCATTCTCTATAGGACAAAAGGGAAAATTACTGGAAAATGTCATAATTAAATATTTTAATTAAGTGTTCATTTATTTTATTTATATATATATATATATATATATATATATATATATATATATATATATATATATATATATATATATATTTATTTATTTATTGATTTTTTACACATTTTCGTCATGTCCATCAAACTAAACTGGGTTGGATCATTATTTGGCAAGACGTCCTTCTTTTTCAGCTTTCTATAAGTAATTCTAATTTATATTTAGACAGAATTTACACTGAAGTTTATTGTTCTTTTCTCTAAATGTGGTGCCTGCTTCCTGCTAGGTGCTGTGGCAGCTGGACATCTTCAGGCGCAGCCTCCGGCAGCTTCCTGGACATTTTTGTCTCGGGGAGTCCTGCATCTTCTGCGCTCTCAAGGTAACAGGGCCATAAATAATCTGCTCGACACTGGACACGCTGCTTTTCTCTTTTTCTTTATTTGAGGTATTTGGGTTATTTGCAGATTGGGTCTCTGTTATCTGCGCGATGAGAAGTACAATTGGTGTTTATAATCAATGTCGACAATTGTTGACAAGTGTGGTTTTTTTTTTGTTAATTTTATGTCACTGTCATAGTACAGTAATTCTATAAAAGTGTCATAATTTTGGTCAACTGAACTGACACTTTTTAAATTAAGTTTCAAATTCCCTTTCAGTTTGGATGGAAACATGTTTTTAGAATCAAATTATTTCACAAAAGGATCACGGCTAAAATCAAATAATTGCAATCAGACGATTTCATTGTCATAATTGCCATTATTATAATTATTTTTATTATAATTGTAAACATTAAAAAAATATGTATTTTTAATACTAAACTAAAATGTAATTTTACCAGGCGGTCTACCTTTTGCTCCGCTTTTAAAAGACATGTATGTTAGGGGTTAATGTTCCTGACCAAGGCACTGGCAAAAGAGCTGGAGTTGGTCTCCGGGCGCTGCACTGCGGTATAGGAGGTATAGGATGGTCAAATGCAGAGGACAAATTCCATTGTATACTACTTGTACAATGACATTAGAGAGATATTCTATATTCTCTTAAAGCAGCACATTCATCAAAATGTTCACACCATACGGCACCAAACCAATTCGATTACTACAATTAAATTGATAAATCTTTCCTGTATTGACCAATGGCCTATTTGAGTCATCGCCATCGCCGACTATAGATTTTGGCAATAGCCCTACTCAGAACCTGACCCCATCATTTGCTCTCAACTCATTCCCAAACTCCTCTTCCTTCCTGGCAGGGCATCTTCTCCCAGTTCCAGCACAGCCGCGAGCGGGCGCTGCCCTCGGACAACCTGCGCCACGCCCTGGCCGAGACCTTCAAGGACGAGCAGCGCTTCCAGCTGGGCTTCATGGATGACGCCGCAGAGTGCTTTGTGAGTCCCAGGCTAGTCCCAGGCTAGTCCCAGGCTGGTCCCAGGCTGGTCCCAGGCTGGTCCCAGGCTGGTCCCAGGCTGGTCCCAGGCTGGTCCCAGGCTGGTCCCAGGCTAGTCCCAGGCTAGTCCCAGGCTAGTCCCAGGCAGGTCCCAGGCAGGTCCCAGGCAGCCCAGGCAGCCCTCCAGGCTGTGGAATAGAACAGGGAATGGGGGTCACTGTTGTTTGTTTTTTGGAGCTCGCCACAGTGGCTGCACCACTGTTTGGCGAGGTCACCAAAAGAGCCGTCGTCCCTCCTCCTCACGCCAACCCTTCAGGGTATCAGACTGTCGTCGGGGTGGTGGGGGTGGTGGAGGTGGAGGGGGTCAAGGAATGGGAAGCGCAAGGAATGGGTCACCACACGGTCGCAACCGAGTAGTTTGGCGAGGTCATCGAAAGAGCTCCCTCCCACAACATGGCAAAGCAGTGTCTCTGTGGTTATACAAGCACGGGAATCGTCTTCTTAGCTTCGCTCCGTCGTGCGACCATACTTTGCGGCGTTGCTTCTTCATCTGTTTCTGCTTGGATTGCTTGTAACCAACTTCATTTTGTGGCGGGCCGGGGGGGAGTACAAGGTGATGGACTGCTGTTCCAAACCATTTGGCAAGGATAGAGCTGCTGCTGTCAACCCCTGAGAATGTCGTCACAGTTACGCAAGTGTCTGAGTCGTGCGGGGGAAAGGGAGTCGCAGGGGTTTGCTTTGCGGTCGCGGCGATGGCCTGCGGTGAGGGGCTGTGAGGCGAGGTCGCCGAAAAACAGCTGCCCTCCGTCACAGCTGCCCTCCGTCGCCCGCGTCAACCACGTCAGATGATCACGGCGTCCGCGTGGCAGCTCACATCAGCTCCGCAGCTGTCTTCTTAACTTCTCTCCGTTTAAAAAAATATATAATAATAATAATAATAATAATAATGTAATAATGGCAGTTGGCTCTTGTGCTGCAACATCAAAACTGCAAGGCTGCACTCATTTATCTAATTCATCAATTTTAGTCTGAACAGCAGTGTGCATCGGAACAAGTTCCAGACTGAGTGTGGTGACTGCGATGGAAAGTTCCACTCTTGTTTTTCTTTCTTTTGAGATTCGGTTCTTGACGAGTCACTCATTAAAATGAACCGTTCCATTTTTCGACGCTTCGTCCATTCTAACTATTAGTAGGCAATAATAATAATAATAATAATAATAATAATAATAGTAATAATAGTAATAATACTAGTAATAATAATAATAATAATAATAATAATACTAGTAATAATAATAATAATGATAGTAATAATAGTAATAATAATAATAATAATAGTAATAATAATAATAATAATAATGATAGTAATAATAGTAATAATAATAATAATAATAGTAATAATAATAATAATAATAATGATAGTAATAATAATAATAATGATAGTAATAATAATATTATAATAATGATAGTAATAATATTATTATTAATAATAATAATAATAATAATAATAATAATAAGCACTTTTCTATTTGTCTTTAGTTGTTAACAGGATAGCGGCAGGGTTTGGGGGTGGTGGAGGTGCAATGAAAAGGGACTCACTATTTGTTTTGCGGCCCGCCACGTACTCAGGGTGATTCACTGCTTGTACCAAACTGTTTGGCGAGGACACAGAAAGCGCCCCCCCCACACACACACTCACGTCACCCCCCCCCCACACACAAAATACACCACCCCCATCCCCTCCCCCAACGTTGCCCACTCGTCGTCCTGGAAGGGGGATCCATCCTTCCGTGACCCGTCTCGAGGGGAGCCTCACGTCATCGACCCGGCGGTGGTTCGGGCGAGGGGACGCGGTCGTCCTCGTCCTCGTCCTCGTCCTCGTCGTCCTCGTCCTCCTCCTCCGCCCGGCTGGGGAAGCCCCCTTCAGACTGCTCCGCGGTGACGGGCTGCGGAAAGGAACCAGGCCTCGTCTGGCCCGGCGTCAGCTCCCTGGGAGTGCGCCCGTGGTCACGTGGGCGCGGGGGGTTGTCTGCTGCACGTCCGCTCCCCCACGCCGCTGGGCTTCCTCCGCTCGGCTTTATTGTCTCTTTGAGAGAACATGACTTTGTGCGTCTCTTTGCCATTTCCCTGTCAGGAGGAGATTTACTATCATTTCTTTCCACTGGTCTGCAGGCCCTATTTAAAATCCTGAAATTCGGTCGACCAAATATCGGGGCCTTAAAAGTCCTTGAGTTTGACTTTGCGAGGGCTTGATTCGAACTAGATCTCTCTGTTTCCTTTTGAACAGCGCGTCGTTTTTCAGCGGTGAAGTTCCTCTGGAGCAACAAGGAGTTTTTTTTTTTTTTGTTAAGCTGACGTTTTAGTGGCTGATCCTGGCGGGGATCGCTCACAGAGGCATCCAGGTGAATTTACAAGAGGTGAATTAGTCCCTCTCAAATTAACGACTGTGAAATTACATGCCTCGCCTTTTTGCGTCGGATACAAAGGAGCCTGTGGTGTTTCCTGAAACAAGGCGGGGGGACGCCACGGCAACGGTCGTAACTTCAAAAGAAGATTGACTTTGACATTCCTCCGGCTCCAGAGATCTTCCAAGCGTGAAACGTCTCTCAGCGTTCTGCGGCGGTGTACACTGCATTTTTGTTTATTTTCTGGGACACACAAACATAACCTAGCGACCGCCGAGCGACCGCCGAGCGACCCGAGGGTTTCAGGTTGTGGGGATCTGTTTGGACACTTTGGGCTCACGACCTCCTGGTTCCTCGGCAGGAGAACATCCTGGAGAGGATCCACCTGCACATCGTGCCTGAGGAGACGGACGCCTGCACCTCCAAGTCCTGCATCACGCACCAGAAGTTCGCCATGTCGCTGTACGAGCAGGTAAATGAGCCCACTCTCCTCAAGGATCCCACCAAATAAGTTCATTTTTCTCACCGAGGCTCTGTGGGGTTGTCGATTTCCGACGGGTCCTGGTGGGCGGTCTGTTATTTCCGAGAGATGGCCGCTGTCTGTGGATAATGACCACTTCTCCGCCTGGATCCCCCCCTGCCTCCTATCACTCCGCCTACATTCTAATGCAGACAATAGCCAGTGGCGACGCCCTTTGACGCTAAATAGAAACTACAATGGAAGACTTGAAGACATGGAGGTGAAAATGTCCAAAGTGTCTTAAACTGGACTTACTAGGTTTAAAATAATTTAAAATCAATATTGCGGCTCGGTGCCTTCTCTTATTTACAGTAGGAAGTAGCCGTGTATTAAGCCGGAAAACGTGCAGCCAGCCGGTCATTATCGCAAAATAACCCCCGGTCAGAGGGATACAAGTCATACAATTATGTAATAAGTTATTATGAAGTTGTTATTATGTAAGTGTTATGTGGTGTTTTCTTTGTTGTCATCGCCTTTCTTTAAAGAAAATTACGCTTTTAAAAGCCTTTTTAACCTGAGAAAAGCGCGAAAAGGGAACACTGAGGAGCAGGCGTGGTCTCTTGGGGGTAGGTGGTTGTGTTGCTCGGCAACAGTTACTACCGTACCGCTAAACAACTACCGCGTATTTCTTGGTGAAAGGGCGCGTTTTGCATCTCACCATTATGAGGTAAAATTTATCTGATTAATGACATATTTGATTCAGCGTCGTGCTTGTGCTGCTATCACAGCCACTTGACACACACGCACGAGGACGGGCGCGTGGGTCGCTGTCGGAGGCGCTAGCGCTCTAATCTGTCATCTTCTCAGATTAGGTCGCCCCAAGGGGTTGGAGGGAGCTCGCGGCGGGCTTCCTCCGCTGATGAATGGCAGATGCGGTCGATAGGCAGCGTAAACAAACATCTGGCCCCGACGACTCCCTGCCCGGCGGCCATGACGCCCCTCACTGCCCACTGGCCCTCGGTGCCAGGAGCCTATGTTCCCCGCTCCCAAACCATTTCCCTAACTATCCAACACTTTGAAGCACGTTTATTTTCTTGAACTATTTGTTTGTTTGTTCATTCATTTATTTGGTTTTATTTATTTTGCTTTCTTTTAAAGGCCATGCTTGTAAAAGAAAGCACAGCAACCCGAAAATAGAGAAATTAAGCAATAAATACATTGAAAAATATTACCCACCAGGGGTTAGATCAGAAACTCGATTTGACACCTGTATGGTCCTGCTCCTTTTAAACAGGTTACTATGCATCTCTGAGGATTTTTTGTTTCATGTAAACGTCTGGGGGAAAAAAATTATACATCTACAATTAAAATAAAACACTTTAAAATAAATAAATAATAATAAGTGTTTAATAAATAAACACTTTATTTTTATTTCTTTTAAGAAACACACAGCAGCATTTAAATACTTAGGTTTCCATCCTCTGCAGTTTCTTCACTGACGGTTGGTATTAATTCCGCTTTCTTTTCAAAGATTTGTGCTGGTTGTTATCCGGCAGAGCAGTTATTCTCGCTTGTTTTTCTCCAGCCGTGGGCGGAGATGGAGGGCGGTTCTAATTCTGCTGTGTGTCAACGGGACGTAGGACTGGGACAGAAATCTGAGCGGCTTGTTGAATCACGTGTTTTCTGAAACAGACGGCTCGTGACAAACTGACTGGCTGTTCTTATTCCCTGTAGAGGTCAGATACTGCTCTAAATGAAGAATAATTTAATAAAATTACCTTTCTCTTTACCTAACTTTCAAAGAAAACGCTTGAAGAAAAACTAAAAGTAAAATTATTCTCCGAATCCCCACCGAACCGTTTTTTCTTATTTGGTCTAAAAAAAAAAAAGAAAGTAAACATTGCTGTCAAAAAGATCTACAGTCTAAAATCTCTCTCTCTCTCCCTCCCGACCCCATTTTCTCTCTCTGTCTCTCTCTCTGTCTCTCTCTCTGTCTCTCTCTCTGTGTCTCTCTCTCTCAGTCTGTGTGTCGTAGCTGTGGGGCGTCCTCGGACCCCCTGCCGTTCACTGAGCTGGTACATTATGTCTCCATCACTGCCCTCTGGTAAGGAAGTGTACTGCCAGTACACCACCACGTATAGTGTCTACTCTACATGCAGGTTTTTGTTAAAAAATACAAATAAAAAAGGCTAAATTAAGTAACTTTGACAAAAATATATTTTAGAGAGGAGATAAATGGTATTCATTTATCTTTATTTTTTATAAAAGAAACATAAATGAATGAAAAAATAACAAAATAAATGAATAAAACCGTGATTTAAAAAAAATTATAAAATGTTTTTACCGAAAAAATGTTTAAATTGTGAACTCTCGGCAGCCAACAGGTGTACCACCGCCGAGACGAGTCGTTTGGGGAGCTGCTTCAAGCCGCCAGCACCATCGGAGATCTCCGAAACTGCCCGGTAAGACGGCCCAAAAATCTCTTGGCGCCAAATGATCTCATGAAAACATAAAAAGATGGAGTGTTTCATTCAGAGGTACTGGAGGCAGCACATTCAGTCCATTTCTCAAGGACCCTTCAAACAACATTGGGCTTTTGATCGACTCAAAAATGGCAAAAGTCAAATTCTCCCGGTTTCAATACTTGAAGGATAAGCATCGCCATTTTCCACCCCGGGCCTTATTATTTAAATCTCTGTGGTTCGTAAGCGTTTTACTGCACTGTCTCACGCTTGAGGGTTGGGGGAAACTTACCACTCTGCTGCAGCTTCTCACCGGGCTTCAGTGCAGTCCAATGGGGCAACTACACCCCTGCTGACATAGGAGACTAGAAACAGGAAGTCACATCGCTTGTGTGATATCGCTATTATTTATAAGATGTTCCAACATACATTGAGACACAGCTCGAGTTTCCTGTTTTGGAGAAGGACATTTAACAAGTTTTCAAGGCCTTGAACGTTTGCCCCATTGGACCGCATTGAAGCCCTGTGAGACGCTGCAGAGTGCTGAGTTTCTCGGTCGTAAAGCGTTCAGCCAGGGCGGTGATGTGTTATAAACTATGAAAGACAACAACTTTATCTATCTATCGATCGATCTATCTATCGATCTATCTATCGATCCCTCCCTCCCTCCCACTCTCAATTCAATTCAACGAGGCATTATTGTCGTGAAAATGATTAACCTTATTGCCAAAGCACATTGTACAGGTAGAAAGAAGATTATAATAACCGTGAAATATGAGGTGATGATAATTTGGAACAGCTAGAACAGTGAACCCCACCCCTCCCTCCCTCCCTCCCTCCCTCCAGAGTAACTGTGGCCAGAGGATCAGGATGCGCCGGGTCCTGATGAACTCTCCGGAGATCGTCACCATCGGCTTCGTGTGGGACTCGGAGCAGTCGGACCTGACGGAGGACGTGATCCGCTCGCTGGGGCCGCACCTCAGCCTCTCCGGGGTAAATCAAAAAAATTTATAGAAATAATAACAATTATAATAAGACAATTTAACCAATGGACGTTTTTGATAATAAGGATAACACAAGTAAGGGAGGTCGAGCCAGCCCGTCATTATCGCCGAAATGACCCCCGACAGGGTGGTCAGGGTCTTGTATCACTCTGAACGTCTCAAATAACGTCAAAATAATCCCCACAGTATTAGTGCATTTTCTATTATCAAAGGTGTAAAAGCCACAATCACATTTTGCGAATATTCAATAAACCTAGAAATTGATAACAAATAGGAAAAGCAAATGTCTAGTAATCAATAACCCTAAAAAATAACAAAAATGGACTAATTCGGCAATGTATAATAAACAAAAAAATATATATATGGAAAGAAAATTGGCAATATACAATAAGCCTTAAAAATAGTAATACAAAATAAAACAAATGAAAAAAATACACCTGAAAAAAGTGGCAATACAGAATAAACCTAATAAATCAACATTCATTTGCACTATTTTGATGACTAGTCTTGAACTACTCCAAGCAGTTCTCCAAATAATCCCCACAGTTTTTGTGCATTTTCACTGTTTCCAAAGCCAAAATCAAAACCCCATGAAAAAGCAAAACCTTCAACCTTCTTTTCCCCTACGGAGCCTCAGAACGGGTTTTCAACATCTTCTCATAGACACCAACTGTTATTGCGATGTTTGTTGTTTTGTCGACACGCCCGCCTCTTTTTTTCGAATTTTGTATTTTATTTTTTTTTTTTCTGGGCTGGCTTTATTTTGACGGAGCGGTGGTGGCGGCATATGTGGGAAATAAAGCGAGGGATTTATTCCTCTGTAAGCGGGAGCCGTTACATAAGCAGCCGACACCTAATGCCCAGTTGGCCTTCGCCTCCGATCATAAAGCTGGAGCTGGCCCCGGGTCAGATAGCCGAAAAAAAAGTGTGTGTGTGTGTGTGTGTGTGTGTGTGTGTGTGTGTGTGTGTGTGTGTGTGTGTGTGTGTGTGTGTGTGTGTGTGTGTGTGTGTGTGTGTGTGTGTGTGTGTGTGTGTGTGTGTGTGTGTGTGTGTGTGTGTGAGAGAGAGAGAAAGGGGGGGAGGCAGCGGGTGAGTCTTTTCTCGAGAAACACGCGAGAGAGATAACAGGGAAATAAACACTGTGTTGTTTCAAGCAGTTCTCGTGGTTGTTCCCTGGTTTAATCTGAATGTTTTGGGTTTTTTTTGCCAAATTCCAAGGCTCATAATTTTTTTAAAAAATAATAATAAATAAATCTGTATTCTTTACTTCATGATAAATCACCAGAATTGGCAGAATTTATGGAGGACTTAAATGGGGATAGTGTTAAAAAAGAAAGTATTTAAAAAAAAAACACTTATTAGTCAATCAATAGGGGGGTTCATTCCAGTTCATTGTGTTGGCAGGGAGGGAGCAAGGAAACAAAACAAACAGAAAAGGGAAAAAAAAAACTATTAAAAAAAATCAATCAAAAAAAGCAGGGTCGGTTCAAACCAGGGCAGACGTTCGCCGGGCTCGGCTCGTTACGTAACTGCCCCTCGCCCCCTCCCCCTGTGTTTGCACAGCATTCCTATGGGGGATTAGTCCCATTAGGGGGCGTTTCGGCTCCCTTTATGGGGTGGTGGAGGAAGTCAACAGCCCCCCCCACCAAACCCAAAAACGGACCCCCCCCCCCACGGCCACACCCTCTTCAGTCTCCAGAAGCGGCCCTACCAGGAGGGATGACGGGCGGTGGCGAACAAGTGGTTCTTTTAGAAACAAACCGCCGATGGGAGGCTGAGTCACAACTTTTGTTTTGTTGATGAGGTTGACTTTCATGGAGTTTCTTTTGTCTGTCACGTGCATGGCATTGCAGCAAGTGACGATGACACCAATGAGAATAACCTTTTATTCGTGCAGCGCTTTTCAACATGCAACTCAAATTGCTTCATATTGATAGAAGGCAATGGAATAATAATAATAATGATTGATAATGGTAAGAATAATAATGATGATGATAATAATAGCCTTCATTTATGTAGCACGTTCTGGTAAACAACATGCAACTAAAAGTGCTTTACGTCAATATAATTAAATCCGATAGTAATAGTAATAATTCACAATTAATTTGTTCGATAAAGTAATAATTAATAAAGATGGTTATAATCACCTTTTTTGTTTTATTTTTTTCCTTATTTTTGATTTTAATATATACGTTTTGCAGAATTCTCTTTATTTTATGTATATTGTTTTTTACCCCTTTTCTCAAACCACTGCACCGTACATATTGTATAACAGATAAAAATCTTGAGGTGTGTGTGTGTGTGTGTGTGTGTGCGTGTGCGTGTGCGTGCGTGCGGGCGTGCAGCTCTTCTACCGGGTGACGGACGAGCGCGCTAAGAAGGGCGACCTGCAGCTGGTGGCCATGATCTGCTACTCCAGCCGCCATTACTGTTCCTTCGCCTTCCACACCAAGTCGGCCAAGTGGGTGTTCTTCGACGACGCCACCGTCAAGGAGGTGAGGAGAACAACGATCGATACGCTGGTGATGCGTGGTTGGCGGGCGAGGGGGGAGCGACTGGGAAAGTGAACCCGATAGGCTTTTGTTTTGTTTTGTTTCAGCCAGTTAGAAAACGGAGGGAAAATAAATAAATCAACAATAAAAACACGTTTGGGGGGGCGGGGGGGGGGGGGGGGGGGGGCTGTGATCTGAGCTGCGGACCGCGCCCTCCGCTGTGGAGAGCGATGCTCAGTGTAATGGTACGGTCCACTTTAGGGGTGTCTGAAATGGTATTAAAAGATTCCTCCAGGCATCTGTAAAAATTAATTGCATATTTTGACTTGTATGTTTACGATTACAGGTAAGAAGGATTTATAAATGTTTCAACCCGGGTCCAAGACTTGATTAGGGGGGGTCAGACCCAAATTCCAAATTCGAACCATCATTATAGACACAAAGTCTCACCCGGCCATAGAAAAAAGAACAACAAAGTAGAACAAGGTAGCTCCAACTCAAATCCCTGATTGTTGTGGTTTGGCGGCTTTGGTTTCCAGATGATATCTAATCTCATATCACAGTATCCATATCATAACAGGACAATATCGATATCATAACAATACAATATCAATATCATAATACAATATCATAACAATACAATATCAATATCATAATATCAAGATCATAACAATACAATATTGATATCATAACAATACAATATCACTATAGTAACAATACAATTTCAATATCATAACAATACAATATCGATATCATAACAATACGGATAAAAGCGTCTGCTAAATGAAATGTAATGTAATGTAATATCAATATCATAACGATATCATAACAATACAATCTCGATATCACAATATCGATATCAATACAATACAATATCAATATCATAACAATACAATATAAATATCATAACAATACAATATTAATATCGTAACAATACAATATCGCCCCAGCCCTCAGAAAAAAAGTCGAAGAAAATAACTCTTAACCCATTGGTTAAGAACTTAAAAAGGCGATTGTTCGGCAGTTAACGCGACAGAAGCCTTTTTCTTTCTCGTTGATTTGGTTCCCAGACGATTTCTAATCTCATATCGCGATATCGATATTATAACTATATATCGCTCGGTCCTTATTATATCATACACAGATTTTGTAAGTAAGTCTATTCAGTTAAGAAAATTGCATTACTTTGTTTAGATGCCGTCTTAAAGATAATATTTAACCTCAGTATATCGGCTTATTACGATGATGTCATATCGCGATATCGATATCATAACGAAATATCTCCACAGCCCGTAGAACAAAGGACAAAAAAGGAGAACCGACCAATCCTTACTCAGCGTTAAATGCCTGATCGCTTCGGCTCCCGGACGGTACCCGGCGTCTCGTCTGGCGGCGCCGATGTTAAACCGATGTGTCCCTCCTCCTCAGATCGGGTCCAGGTGGAAGGACGTGCTCACCAAGTGCGTCAAAGGTCACTTCCAGCCGCTGCTGCTCTTCTACTCCAACCCCGACGGCAGCGCCATCGCCGCCGCCGACGCCGCCGTGCGCCAGCACAGCGGCGGCCAGTGGTCGGCGAAGACCTCGGTGAACGGAGAGAGCCAAGGTGAGGGGGCGGGGCGCCACACGCGGTTTTATCCCCCCCCCCCCGGGGTTTTCGACTTGGGGGGGATCACAGAGTTGTCGCGCGTTTGAGTGGGAGGTACAGGTTCGAATGGTTGTTGAGGAAATGTGAACAGCACCTTGTCGATACGAGGAGGAGGAGGCAAGGCCATGAATCTCTGAATGAATGAAATCATGAAGGTTTTTGTTTCATTCTTTAACTTCTCTCATTTTAAAACTTGAGTGTAATTACTATTTGTATTACTTTTTCATTTCATTTTTTAGCCTTTGTTGTCCACTCAGAGGAAATGTCAGTCTGTAAGAAAAAAAAAATGCATATGGAGATAATTTTTTATGTTTTTGTAACTTTTTTTTTTAAAGATTTAATAAAAAGAAAAAATTATAAAAATTATATATATATAAAAAAAAAAAGTTCATCTATAATAATATATTATAATAAATTATAATAATGAAAAATGTGAAAAATTCTAATAATTTTTAATATATTGAAAGAAATATATACAAAAAAAAATTTGGTCATTAAAAAATGGTAGGAATCGTTGGGACTCAAATCCCAATGTATGTGAAGGAAAAGTTTTGAACGTTAAAGGTTTCCATATTCACCATAAATAAACCAGCCCTGACTGTGCGTGGGCGCATTGGTGCTCCTGCTGTGAACAGCTCAGACTCTTCCCCTCGTCGGAATAAAGAACAGCTCCAGGGCCGACGCCACAGCGGGAAGTGATAATCGCCGCGGTGATATCTGCTCGGCCCCATTACGCCCGGCGAGATCAGAATATTTTTGGGGAGAAACTTAACTACTGCATGGACCGCCGCCGCCTCCCGGGGGGGGTTATTATTTTCATTTATTATTATTATTATTTTTTATTTTTTTATTTTTTATTCTCGCCTCTGGATCGTTGTGTTCTTTTGTCTTGTTTTTGCCTCGTTATCAGCCTCAACGGCGTGGAAAATGTTTCAAGTTCCACTTAAAAACTTTGAGAATAGATTAATCCCCCTCCCTCCCATCTGCCCCCTATTCTGTTATTTTCAATTATTTTCCTGTATCTTTTCTTTACTTATTTTTTTTTCTTTTTTTTTCCACAACTTCTCAGTATTTTGAATGTTATTTATTTTAAATTTTCATTCAATTTTTCCCTTTTTCATCCACTATTGGTTGTTATTTGGATGTTTTTATATTCGTGAAATATTCATACTATGAGTACTAATATTGGTATTTTCTACACAGGCAAAAACAGGAAATACTTGTAATTCTCACTTCGTACTTATTTCTGTGTCCCTATTAAAATGATAAAAAAATAAGAATGGAAACTAGCTCTTGTCATGCAAGATCTAAATCCCAAGGCGGCACTAATTCATCGGATCGATCAGTTCCGGCAGAACAGCGGCCCCGTGTTCACCAGAACAAGCTCGTCACGCTTCCCTCTGCCGGTGACAACGGTACACGGTGACGAGAGGTTCGACTCTTTCTCTGAGACTCGTTCCCCGGCGAGTCACTGGGTAAAGCGAGCCGTTCCGTCGGCGTAGCGCACGGTGAGCGAGGGAGGACTTCCTCAGCGATGGACCAGAGGCGGAGCAGTGAACGGAAATCTCCGTATCTCAGTATGACTTATTTCGGTGGAATGCAAAGTGTGAATCAGTCACATTTAGGAAGAATTATTCCACATACCTTGACAGTTTTTATTTAATTTATTTTATTTTTCATTTTTTTGCCCTGGACTTTGATTTAGTCCTCACTAACTATTTTTGCGAGTTGAAGATTCACCCTTTTGACGGAGTGACTCCAGACTCGTGAGTCATTTAAAAGATTTGTTCGCTAAGAACGGATCGTTTGTGATCACTCTCTATTAGCAGGCCATTATAATAATAATAATAATAATAATAATAATAATAATAACAAGCACAGTTCTATGGGTTTGTGACTTTTTTTTTTTGCGGTTTTACTAAACTGTTACAAAGCATGGGAGGTTCGGGATGTTCTCCTCGACTTTCTCTTGAGGTTTTGAAATCGTCAGCTTTTTAGAGTTGGGGGCAGGAAATACACACACACACACACACACACAGAGGAGTGGTAATTTACGGCGGCTACACAACATTCATAATTAATCTGTTCCTTAATTCAGGCTTAATAAGAACATGCTATATTTAAGCAAAAAAGCAACGTTTTGAGTTTGAGGTGCGAGATAATGTCCACCGTTCTTAAGGGTTTCCATTGGGATGAAGTTCCCCAGAGCCGCTGTTTGCAGGCTTGATGCTCTTCATATATATAATATATATATATATATATGGATGAAAATTGCTGTGTAGCTGGCTGTTGTTAAATCACCAGATTTTAACTTTTTATATGTATATATTTTTAGGTTTGTAGTATGTTGCCAAATTGTTCTATTTTTAGCAGAGAGTTTTGTGCATTCGTACTTATTTATATTGTTTATTTCCAATTTGTTTATTTATTATATTTACTTGATTCGTAGTGTATCTTTTTATTGTATATTTTTCTATTTTTAGTAAATTTTCAGGCTTATTACATATTGCCATTCTTTCCTATTTGTAGTTCATTTTTTTTAATATTTATTTCTTGCATATTTCCACATTTTTTTTATTTTTAGTAGATTCGTAGATTTATTGCATATTGCCATTTGTTTTCAAATTGTATTCTGAATATTGGCTAACGTCACAATTTCCCCTTTGTGTGAGAATATAGTATCTATCGTTCTATATCTATCGTGGAAGAATGACTGGGCTCATGTATTGATCCCACTTTGCCCTGAGACGGACTACACAGATAAACGTGTTAAAACTCAGATTTTATTGGAATTCTAAACACCTCCCTCCTCCCTCCTGTTTGCTCGGGTCCAGGCTCGGAGTCCCCCCTCCCGTCCCCCAGGAAGCTGGAGCTGACCAGGGAGAACCTACAGGCGCTGCTGGGCCCCGGCTCCTTCAAGCAGAAGACCTCCTCCACCTTCAGCCGGGGCAGCGGCCGGACGGGGGGAGGCCGAGGACCAGGTAGGCGGAGGAGAGGGAGGTGGCTCACAATGTTCAAAAAGGCGGGATCGTGTCATCGAGTGATGGGAGTCATTTTTTAAAGTGGTAATCCGCAGGATGTTCTGTGTGGGGTGCACCTTACTGTACGCCACAAAGTCCCAGAATTCCAATGGGAACTGCAACGTTTTCCCAAAATCGTAACTATTCTTTTCTCCATGTACGGCAAGGGGACGGGATCAATTGACGAAGAGTGAGCGTGGGAATTAGACAAAATCAAAAGCCTATCGCAGCTCACGTGGCGGAGCCCGCCACCACGATGGAGACGAGCATAGAGAGGAGCACATGCGTGACATGAACACATTGAATGGCTGTTTCTTAAATGGATGTTTCTAAGAAACCTCACTACACCAGGGGGGGCCTTCACCTTCTTGCTCGTGGCGGACCCCGCCACCACCAATGGAAACGAGCATATAGTGGAGCCTGCGCGTAACACAAAGACATCGAGTAGCCGTTTCTCATAAAGTACAAGCTCAATAAAGTATCAAGCACAGTATTCTTTTAACAAAATGATATGACGGATTACCGCTTTAATCCGTGGCAAATGTCTTACGGTTGTGTGCCGCCGGCGAATGAGGCTCAGTGTTGTGGTGAAGATAAGATGGAGGGTGGAGGAACATTCCACCTCGCTGCCTTTCCCTGTGCACAGCAGAAAACCTGCCGTGCACGAGCATCGATCCCTCAACACACTCAGCAACACATGGGTCTGCAGGGGATTATGGGATTATGGGATGGGTTTTTTTGGGGGAGGGTGGGGGGTTGCTTCAAGAGTGCCTATGGTGACCGTACTAAATATTATAAGAATGATGCTTTCTAGTGTGTCACGGGAGCAAAACTTGTGTCCGTTAGGGCTGGAAACCTCGAATAGAAAGAATCGGCTGAAAATTTGGGAAATATACTGTGACCTAAAAAATAACTTGTAGAATAATTTGGAATATATTCAGTAAACCTAAGAACGGAAATAAGAATTTGGCAATACGCAATAATCCTAATAAACATTAAATGATAAATAAAAAGCTCAAAATGATCAAAAACATATTAAAAAACCCCAAACAAACAAGGACAATTTGGCAACTAAGCTAGATGTTAACTTAGAGGATGGAAAAAAAAAATGACCTGAAAAATTGATTGTATAAAATAAAACCAAGAATAAGCAATAAAATATAAGATAAACAAAAGAATGAAAGTGAAGCTCATTACTATTTGTGCCACTTGACTGTTTATTGTTGTTGTTTTTTCTCGTCCTATTAAGCGGACGCTCGGCTGCCCTCTGTGCCCATTTGGAATTCCCCCCCCCCCCCCCCTTTTTTTTTTTTTCCGACAGTCTTGGTCCGATGAAGTAACTTTATTTAAATGTTGTGCTTGACAGTGAAGATGGATCCGCCCAGCCGCCTCGGGGACATTTCCAGGGAAGTGGCCCAGCGAGCGGCGGAGGTCCGGGGCATCCCCGCCTCCAGGAGGGACCCTGAGAGGGGGCGTGGTCGGAGGCAGGAGTCAAGATACCGAGGTCTGACGTCCTCCAAATCCACTGATGATTACCTTCTTCACTCCACTTTCAATCTTTATTTTTTTTTCTCTTCAGGTTTATGTCATAATGATGAAAAAGCTCATTCAGTCAGGAACGGGTGAACAAACCTGTTTTAACGCCGAAGCCGCACAAAATGAAACCGGGAGAAACACGCTCGGCGGAACGCTCCACTCCGATTGGTCGGTCGGCGGGCAGTTGTTTCCGAATAATGACCGCCGGGTTTCCGAGTGACCGCTGTTGTCACGGGCAACCACTTCTCCGGCCGGATTTTCGTCCCTGGCATCACGCCGCCTGCACGCTGATCGCAAGACGATGACGCAACACCCCCGAATCTCCCTGCCGGGGGCGATGCTCTGCGGTGGCGACCGGCTGGCTGCACGTTATCATCCCCTGGTTACTTATACACTCCAGTGTTATGATACCCACAACAGAGCGGTTCCCAGCTTGGCTGCGCATACAGTAAACCACGTCCATGGCAGCAGGATTTGACCGCCTTTGGTGCCGCCGCGCACGCCCCGCCGTGCACGCCATGCGCGCACGCCCGCCACTGGCCAGGCTGCGAAAACAAAAGGCTAGCCCTCGCGTCCAGCGGGCCCTTACATAACCTTCGATTTGGGAGCAACGTGTCAGAAAGGGGATTAAGGCGCTGACGTCTGTTCCAGCTTTTACCCCCCCCCCCCCCCCCCGCTCATCACCAGAGGCACAAAAAAAAGGGCGGGGGGAGGCGGTAACACGTTGCTGCATCACGCGTTGGGGTTTTCTGTTTATTTGATTAAAAAAATAAATTCAAAAAATGATGATAGATTGGTATTTTATTAATACTAAAGAGGAGGAATGTCAACAATAGGCAATAATAACAATAATAATCAGGTAATAATATAATAATAATAATAATGATATAGTAAATATAATAAAAAAATAGGAAAAATGCCACTATTAAATAAAGCCAAACATTTAGAATACAATAATTTGACATTCAAAACAATTTTAATGAACATTTTTGAATGGCAATATACAAATTTATTGAAAATTTGAGCAAACGGCAACTTAAAATGAACCTCGTGTGTCAATTTTTGAGAACGGCAGAAAATCTAAAAATATGTATTGTCAGTTTGTCCGTTGAAGTCAAAATGACAGGTAAATAAAACCAAATCACCCTCCTGAGCGACTTTCAGAGCAGCCCCTGATGGTCAAAAATATGTGTGTGTGTGTGGTGCTTTAAAGGTGTGTAGGGTATAACTCTGTAACCGTAGAGGTGGGCGGATGGAAACGGTGTCCTGGGGTTTCATTATTTACACCTCCCTTATCGTCTGCAGAGCCCACAGTGGGAAGTGTCACCACGCCTTGCTTCATGTCCTACGCCCCACCGCGACACAACTCTGTGCCCCTTCTGGCCGTCGGCTTTAGATTTCTTTTTATTTTTATTTTTTTGGCGGTGGGGTTTTTTTTTGTTTGTTTTTTCTTTGTGTGTGTGTGTGTGTGTGTGTGTGTGCGTGTGTGTGTGCGTGTGCGTGTGTGTGGTGGCGGTGATGATGATGAAAGCCACTTTTTGTTCTCGGCAACGTGACACGCAGCGTGGCCTTCCAACGTCGGAATATTCCCAGATGAAGTGTGTGCCTCCTTGTTGCACTGAACTCGTTCGATCGGGCGTTGGAAAGGTTTTCATTGTGGCACATATTTTGCCGCGCTGTGTCTCGTCGGAGGTTTGGAAAATATCGGCGTTGACAAAAAGGAACTGTATATCACAATATTTTTTGACCACGCTTTGGGACGTTGACAATAATATTATGATAAGGGGTGTGGAAACATCTTTTTTTTTATTATTATTTTTTTTAAGTATCCTCAGCCCTAGTTTTGCATGATTATGATTTTTTTAGGCACAGGGCAAATTTCCCCATGGGGTTAACAAAGTTCTTCTTGTTCTTCTTCTTGCCATGACACCTCTACCTTCTCCCCCTCAGACCCCGACAGAACGTACTCCCGCTCGGCCTCCCCTCCGGAGAACGGCTTCAGGCCGTACCTGGACGCCCGACTCTACAGCAGCCAGGGCAAAGGTCCGGTGCGGAGCGAGCGGCCGCCCCACCCGGGCGGCCGCTCGTCCTCCCAAGAGCCCTCCCACTCTTCCCACCCGAGGGGGCGAGTGCCCGGCCACGGCACCGGCAACGGCCACCAGAGCCGCCGAACGGACCCTCCGTCCAACGGGTACGACACGGACAGCAGCCAGGACTCCAGGGAGCGCTCCAACAGCGGCCACAGTAGCAGGTCCAGTCGGCCGTGGAAGCCCATGAGGGAGGTGCTGAACGTGGACAGTGTTCTCCGTGGAAACGGGGGTTCTTCAGGGGATCAGGACCGAAAGCAGCACAGTCCGCGGACGCGGCCTGGCGGCCAGTCGCCATCCCGCAAGCGGGACCAGGAGAGACGGGGCCAGGACCGGGACCTGGACCGGGACCGGGAGCGAGACCGACGGGAGCCCAAGAGCCTGATGACCATCTACGAGGACGAGCAGCGGCACGAGGACGCCGGCGGCAGTCGCAGCTCGCTGGAGTCGGACAGCCGGGGCGGCCTCAGCGACAGGGAGGGTCAGAGGTCGAAGGGTTCCACGGCGGCCGCCCTCAAGGTCCGCAACGACACCTGGAAGATCCAGCGCACGGAGTCCGGGTACGAGAGCAGCGACCGGCTCAGCAATGGCTCGGCCAACCTGGACTCGCCCATAGTGGAGAACCCGCCCATCAAGGAGCTGAGGACCATCCCTGAACAGCACCTGAACAGGTGTGAAGTGGAGGCGGGTTTTAATCAGAATTATTATTTCATTTATCCTGGAATCCTTAACCTTAGTTTTTGATATTTATTGTCCTCAAAATATATACAAGTATGCTTCAGTGCTGTAGATTGTAATCTACCAACACAAAATTAAGTAAATTAAAAATATCAATATTTCTAAAAAAAATTAATTTATATACTGTATATATATAATGCATAAAAAATAAATAAATGAAGAGCTAGAAATACTTTTTTTTATTGTATTTATGTTTATGTATTTTTTTGCACTCGCTTTTTGTAAATCCTAGGGGGTTTGTATGCAGTCGAAACTGAGGCACAACACTTTGTCATTTTCTAAATAATTCAACACAGCGACGCTCCGTCCTCAGAGTTCACAGAAAAGCTCACGGGGCAGATATGCGGCAAAGTTATTGCGCTGGCTTGTCAATTTTTTCGGACTTGGCAGCAGAGCTCCGGCTCGGAGATGATGTCTTAACTAAACAAAAAAAACCACAAACCTCTAGCGAGGAGCCAGGGCCAGTTATTTATCGACCTTGTATCTAAAGCCAATGTCCTCCATGGTACATAGACCAGTGTAGATGCAGGATGTCTATAATACCTATTACTTATGGTATACATTCCATACTGGAGCCCATAGAATGCATGTAGTCTATTTAAAAAAAAAAACAAACCCCAAAATAACATGAATTCAATCAGCCGCCAAATTGAAATTCGGTCAAATAGCCGTTTACATGGGCTCAGTCCTTCGTTTACCGTCAAAGCAGTGGTTGACGGCTTAATCTCCTGAAATGATACGTCTAGAAAAGCCAACGCGTTGAGGCACCACACGGTGACGTCCCACGGAGGTTTTCCCAGGACACGTTGAGTTAAGAGCGTCCTTCTCTCTCCTTCCCAGCGAGACGTTCCCGCCCCGCAGGAGGGACGACCCCATGATGGCCGACGTCATGCACCCGCCCTTCCCCTACGGTAAGCGTTCCAATGCGCGGAAACCCGCTTCTTGTTTTTTGGGAAAAACCGACCGCCGTTGGTCCAGCTTTTGAGGGCGACGCAGCGGGAATCAGGCGAGGGCGCGTGGGCGGAGTTGCGCGACGAGGGGGCGTGGAAAACCGGGCAGAAAAAAAAAAAACGCAAAGAAAAAGTGATGAAAAAATTAAAAACAACAAAAGAAAAAGAAAAACGGGATCCCATTATCTTCATCTCTCCAGTTGAAAGCGCTCCAAAGCAGGAAGTGATGCTGCGCTCACGGGAACTCGGAAAACTGTAATTCGTGTTGCAAGTGATGCTGCGTTCAAGGAATCTCGGAAAACTCTAATTTGTGTTGGAACTGTTCAGTTCAGTTCAGTTCAATTCAAGAGATTATTTGTCACATTCATACATACTGCGTTCATGGGCTCTCGGAAAAATGTAATTTGTGTTGGAAGTGATGCTGCGTTCATGGGCTCTCTGAAAAATGTAATTTGTGTTGGAAGTGATGCTGTGTTCATGGGATCTCGGAAAACTCTAATTCGTGGTGGAAGTGATGCTGAGTTCATGGGCTTCGGAAAAATGTAATTCGTGTTGGGAGTGATGCTGCGTTCATGGGCTCTCGGAAAAATGTAATTTGTGATGGAAGTGACGCTAATTCAGACCTATGAGACTCAGATTTTCCTTCATATCCTTTTTTTTTTTTTTTTATGGACGTGAAATAGGTCTTGAATTGCATTCATAAAAGCTCTTAATCAGTCTTAAATTGAAGTTATTGAAACCTGCACAGACCCTGTACAGCCCATGCACAAATCTGGACATAGAAGTTGCTAAAGCTACTCACATCAACTTGTGCATCACTGCAGCGCCTCCTCACAGAAAGCCGTATGTTCTTAGGGGAATGTGATTTTTCAAAGAAACTTATCCCGGTTCTAACGTCTTAGCATCCAGTGAGCTTCCTTCCTTCCTTCCTTCCTTCCTTCCTTCCTTCCTTCCTTCCATTGTTACCTGAAGCCCCACGGCGGCACTAAGTATGTGGTCTGATTTATAGTTCCATCAGCGGCGTTAAGGTCACCGTATGGAAATGTAGATGCTTGGGGTCTTCATTTACTGGACCTGACCTTTTACCCAGAAGAAAGTTAATGCGTCACGCAACACAAAGAGAAATGAACGTGGCCTTCCAGGAGGAAATCAACCCAATACTGCAAGTGGATGTGTACTGTACTTTGGATTACTTTGTTGTTGTTCATGAAATTTGGGTCGTTTGTTTTATAAATATAAATATATACACACACACAAGGGAGGCAACGTTATTTGTATAGCGTTTGTATAGTTTCAGTCACAAGGGCAATTCAAAGTGTTTCACATAAGACATAAAGGCCATTTTATATAGAAGCAAATAAGTATAAAAGCATATAAACAAAAAGCTAAAAACAGATTAAAAAGACATTATAAAATCACAAGTGCAATTTAAAACCACATGAAACATGAATGACTTGAATGAAAAGATCTCCACCTGTGTTGGATACTGGTGGATCGTCTGGTTTCACTTAATCCATTAAGACACAAAAGCCCCTCGCTCGGCGGCTTCCACCACTGCGGCAGACGTCCTCCCCAAAACAAACCAAACTCGAGGCCAAAGGACGTTCAAAAATAAGTCTGGGATGCAGTTCGAGAGGAGCGCAGATGCGGGCGGGGAGCGGGCGCGAGACCTTCTCCAAGGCATCGGACACGGGTGGCGCGGGCTGTTCTGTCCGGCGGTGGCGGCGCGGAGGTTTTGGGCGGGATGTTCCTCAGTTGGCCCCGCGGCCGGAACCTACGCGGAGGTGGAGCGGCGGGCCGCCAAGGGAGATCCCGGATTTTAAAATCCCCTGCACCGCTTTTGCCGGAGAACTTTTTTCCAAATTGAATTGGGGAAGGGAGTTGGCCTTTCAAAAGGGCCGTGACCCAAAATACCGCGCCCCCGCCGGAGCGAGGGGCGGAGCGGCTTGAAATGGAGGAGGTGGACGGCAGCGATAGTCCACCACCACTCTCGACTGACGGACAACTAACAGACTTCTCCAAAATGATGCGTGTGGCGGGGCCGGGGGGCGGTGGGGTGAAAAGATATGAATCGTCAACGTTGCACTTTTAGAATTTTTCTTAATCCCGGATTTTGGCGATAACTCCTCGTGTGACAAAGGGAACGGCGCTGGTTATAAATACAAAAATTCTTGGAGCTACTGTCGTTTATGTAAAAAAATAAATAAATATAGTTCTCACTTCGCGCTCCGAGGCGGGTGTTGGTGAAGGATTGCCGGAGAGGAAATAAATTAATGATTAGGGTGGAAACGTCGGTTATAAATCAGGGCGCCGACATGCAGGAACGGCTCGCTGCGCCCCCCTTCCAGACGGCGGGCGGAGTGGGACGAGCCGACGGAGTTTGTCTTCCGGGCTCCCTTGACACGTGTGTCGGCAGCACAGTTGTGTAAAGCGCCGCGCCGCAGTGGCTGCGCTTTCCGTCCGTCCGACCTCAGGGTCGTTGTTCCCGATGAATCTCGAGGCTGGCCTCGGAGAAATGGCCGCGGTGATGGTCTCTCTCCGGCTGCGGAAAATACAGCGATCAAGAAAGTCAAGGGGGATGAGAACAGAAGAGAGGATGTTGACGGGGCGTGGTCCTCTGGGCAGGCGCCTGTCAAAAAATAAGTGAATAAAAAAATCACAGCGGATCCGGCACGAGCAATGTGGTTTCTTCGATTGTTTGAACGATATTTGGGAAGTTGGGACGCTCTGCTATTGGTAGACAGATTTCGGATATTTCGGAAGGCATAGGCCCAGGGGCCCAAAGGGTTAAATCTCCAGAGAAATGAGCCACGCCCCTCACAAACACACATTTTATGGACACGTAAATCGGGCGACTATGGGACTATAGTTGAGGCACCACACGGTGACGGTGATATATAGTCCCACTATATATAGTGGGACTATATATTCCTTCCTGGGGTCCCGGAATTCTCAGGAACGGTCTCTTCTCCACAAAAGCAGGAGCATTTCTTTGGCTGGCCTGGCCGTTATGGTTGCAGCTGGTAAGCTGTGGTTGGGGGTACAGGGAGGGGCCCTCTGGGGTTGGGGCTTCAGGGAGGGGCCCTCTGGCGTTGGGGTCAGGCTCCGTCCGTGGCTCTTTGTGGACAGTATCCCAGATGGTTGGTCGGACCCTCCCTCCCGGTTTACCGCCCATGGAGCCCAAACGGTTGACGATGTCCTTCTTTTAAGTTTTGAGTGGAGAAGAGGAACCTTCACGAAGCTTTCATTTACTACCTACAGCAGTGATGGGAGGTTCGACTCTCTTTCTTTTTAAAGATTTGGTTCTGGAACCACCCCTCGATTTTGTCCGACTCTTGGTTTGGTCGGCTCAGTCGGTGTAACTCACGGTGAAGGATGGGGGACTTGCAGAACCATGAACGGGGGGTCAGCAGAGTCGGTTTGGCTCTGCTGGACCCCGGAATGAAATACTGTCAAAAACACCTTTTTATTTTATTTATTTATTTTCATATCTGACTGAATTGAAACTCATGGATCTTGTCTGGGATGTTTGTCCTCTGGACTCTCACGCACAACTCTTTTGCCGGAGTGACTCCGGACTACTGACTCATTTTGTTCGTTACGACCGGATCGCTTGCGAGTCGTGCGTCACTAGTGGTATTTAACGCGCATGAGAAGCTGTTCAAAATGAAAAACAAGCCGGTGAGAGACCATTCTTCCCCTTGCGATGATGTTTATATTACTGTTGAAACGCTCTCCGCTCGGGGTGAGGGTGCCGTGAGTTATGTTTGTGCCCTAATCGCTGGAGAAGGCGTCTTGGCTCTGGCGCTTCCTCCCGTTGGAAGGAAATATTTTTTGGCTCCGTCTGCGTTTTGACCTCTGTTCACCTGCCAGCGGCTCTACGGTCTGACTGAACTCCAGCGCCTGGGAAAAAAGTTGAGCAATTAATATATCACAAGTGATGGGCCCATAAGATGACGCGACAAGAAGAAAATTCTTTGAGATGTGAGGAAATTACCCCCAAAAAATAAATGTATATATATTCCCCCCCCCAAAAAAAATATATAGATATATTTTTGTCTTTCTTCTTTTTTTCTTGCTTCCATGTATTTAATCATAAGAGCAAAATAAGAGCGAAAATAAAATACACAACGTTTAAATGCATGGCTGGCTCAACGTTAACTCTAGTTTGGGTGATTTTCTTTGGGGACATAAATCGTAAGCAATTCCCAAAATACATTTAGTCGGTTCATGTACTTTGTGGACTCATGCGAGTCCACTCCAAGATTCCAGTATTATTAAATATAAAAATATATATAAATATAAAAAAAAATCTGATCCAAAATCTAACAAAGGCCTTAAAATGTATTCCACTGAACAGAGTAAACACATTTGATTGCTTTTAAATATTTGAATGAATTAAAACTCTGTCATGTGCATCACATTGTCTGAAATACAGAAACCTCTATTGGACTTTTCTCCCAAAACTGCCATTTAATCCATGTAATCTCAGTTTCAAGGCAATTTACCTCTGAACCCCCCCCCCCCCCCCCCCCCCAAAAAAAAACACCAAAAAACATTTAGGCATCAATTAATAATTTACGAACATTTTTAGGATTTTCTGTTGATTTGTTGTTTTTATTCCTCCCCACAACCGCCCCAATTTTAATTTGTGGGAAGTTTTGACGTCGTGCTGGGCGTGGCTTTTACTCTGATGTCTGATGACTGACTGATCATCTGATTTTTGTTTTTTTTAATTATTTTTTTATTCTGGGTCTTTGATCAAAGGAAAGCGGAGAGCAACAAATCTTCACCAGACATTCAACAAAAAACAATAATAATATGATAAAAAATAAATCAAATGTGAAAATTGTTTGTTTTGTGGACAAACTTCAAGAGCGGTTTCAGGAAGTTTATTATTTATTAATATATATATATTCTTTTTCCAATCACGCAATTAAATTTTCCTCCTCTTTTAAATTCTGACTTTTCCGTTCTTTCTCTCCGTGCTTTTACAACAAACAACACACGGTTTGTATCATCGGAAAAGGCCCCGACTCCCAACACGAATAATTTAACACCGGGGTCAAATTACTTCTCTGCGATCCACAAAGCAATCTGAACTGCTTTTCAGCGGTAGAGACACACACACACACACACACACACACACACACACACACTATCCCTGAAATAGACCCAATAACACTGGAGACACTGTAATAATTTAGATTATTACACATTTTCATATACAAAGGTTTTGTTGTGGTGAAGATCGGTAGTTGGTGTACGGACGGTTAGCATTAAAATAATAAATACATAAAAAGTTTAACAATAATGAAAAATAAGAAAAGAAAAGTGGGCAAAGAGACACAAATAGCCAAAAATAAAGGACAGAAAGGTCCAAATATACAAACTTTAACAGAATGAGCAAAGTGTGATGCTATACACATTTTATTCATATAAATTATGAATTATTACAATGTATTGTACATGTAAATTGTACATGTAAACATGTAAATTCATACAGTAAATTTTTTGTTCATTATAACTAAATCCTAAATACCTCATACCTGTAATTGATCCCGTTCATAGGATCATACCTTGTATATTTTAGATATTTGTGCTATTTCTGTTTTTAATTTGATCAACTTTTTGTATATTTGGATGTTTTCAGTTTATTTTTCAGACTTTAACGCTTTTTTGTGATAACTGTCTGTACAACAATGGTGTGTGTGTGTGTGTGTGTGTTAATCCCTCTCGCTGGAAGGGGATCAGAGGCTTCTCGGACACATTTGATTTACATTTCGCAGTCGTAATAATTCCCCGTGTCTGGATATACGGTGGCGGCAGGACAGGATTTTTAATCTCACCCAGCCACTGTTGGTACGCACCTTTTTTTATTTGAATATATTTTAAAAAAGGGCTGAGTCCCGGGGGTGAACTGACGCTGTTCACAAATAAGTATTTCCTGAT
>NC_137209.1:21313883-21318883 GCF_960531495.2 Zeus faber | reverse complement strand
AAACAGCTGTCAAGATTTAATTTTCCAAATTAAAAAGAGATAAGAAATCACCCATATGTACACACACATCTATGTTCACAAAGTTAACATGTAGTAACATGTGGTAGACCAGGTGCCACTCAAGTCAAGGGGCATGTTTATGATAATAATAGTAGTAGTAGTAGTAGTAGTAGTAGTAATAATACATTTAACACACGGGGTCCAGTTTAGTGTTAGGTATGTATTACAGTTTTCCGGGTTCTGTGCAACGCAGCATGAGTAACAGTTTTTCCGAGTTTACATTGAACACCACATCGGCTCCTCGGTATGTGGTCTACACGGCGCAACTCTCCGAAAGCCAATGACCACCTGGAGACGTAAACCGCACTTTACATCAATATTACATCGGTTCATGATGTACCAACAACACGGTTCCATTCACACGGATTTAACACTGCATGTCCCTCAGAGACAGCACATCGACTCTTTTAACATTTGGGACTAAAATAAAACGGACATGATGTGGACTCGTTGCTCTGGAGCTGGGAGCGAACTCCATGTGTGTGGACGCAAGCACGGCATATGTTTTGGACTGTTTTGGGGCAGAGTAAGGAATGTCAACATTTAAATCCCGCCAGATTACAGTACTATGCGTGTCGCGTGTAAAGAAAATTATATTACTTATTCATCACATTTCAGTCTTTCCCGGTGCGTTTATGCCGCATGTTCATATCGCAGTGACGATGAAAATACTGTTTCTGGTGCACCAGAGGGCCAATATTTAAATAGACAGCTCAGGCATTTAAGTTGCACCAAATCTGCGATTCGGTCCGGTCGATACCGATCCTATAGGAATCGGTGCTACCAGGTTTCGGTGCACAACCCAGTTCACTTCAAATATCCCTCAAGAACGGTGTTTCAACAACAACTTTCGTTCCTGTATCCTGCAGTGCGGACACAGAAAAAAGCGACGGTTCCCTCAAAGGTGCTTAGAACTTTCTGCTGTGCGAAAACGTCTTCTGTGACCGATTAGTTTTCGGGGTCTTGTAAAACACAGCACAAGCAACAGTTTTCCGAGTTTCCATTAAATGCAACACCAGCTCGAGTTGTCTGTTTAGGTGTCGCACTCGCAAGTGACTGGATGTAAATGTAAACTTCCAAGAGACAAAGCATGGACTTATATGACCTCGGATGATGATGTCACCAAGCGGACCACTCCTGAAACTAATGAAATTACGACAGTTTTCCCACAAATTTCTGCTTCAAAGGTAGATGGATACCCTTGTCTGTGCGTACTGCCGATGTCGTGTTTCAGATACTTTTAGCCCTAAAAACGCAGAGATTAAAAATTAAAAAAATATAACGTCTGAGCATTATTATTAGAACCTTTAAAAACCAAGTTAGAAACCATCTGAACCATCTCACGGTCAACCCACAAATGAAATTGCAACAGAAACAGAAGAACCCCGTGAGTTTTTTTTTGTTTTTTTTTAAGTGTGGGATTCATGACCGACTCGGGCCAAACCGGAGTCGTCTCAGTGAGTGGACCTGGGGGCACCCGGTGACAGGCGGACGCAGTCGAGATGAGAATGAAAATAGGAGAAACGCGGGTTAGTGCGCTTCCTGCTTATAAGGCGGAGTCAAATGCCAAATTCCGAGAAGATACTGAAAAGAACACCTCAAACGAGAGCGACGGTTCCACGGCGATAGGCGGCAGCGCAAAATCCCTGCTGTTGTTCTCCGGGGAGGAACTACGGCCGAGACGACCTGGGACAAACCTAGCCAGTTCTTTCTTGTCCATTAGAGCCGACAAATTGGGGAATCCGGTGACTACAAACCGGTGGATTATTAAATGGCGTTGTGAGACGTAGAGGCGCTCACCGGTCCCTCCTTCCCGTCCTCCAGGTGAACAGCCGATGACGTCTCCGGACGACCAAGACCCCAACCTCGTCTCTAGTGCCTTCCTGAAAAGGTAAAGCCGACCACCGCGTTCCCGTCCATAGATTCCCAATTAATTAAACAGTAGAACCCAAACCCCTGATCTTTTTTTTTTTTTTTTTTTTTTTTTTTTCCCCCGTTTCCAAGGAGACGGGCGTTCCGCTACACGCCGGGCGCGCTGGAGAAGAACGCGGCCCTGGACAGCGACCAGGAGGACAACGTGGACGGCAGCCCCACCGGCAGCCCCGTGCCGCCCTACCTGGCCAAGACCAGCAGCTCCGAGTGGAACAGCTCGGAAGACCTGGCCGGACCCTTCTCCGAGCAGGAAGACCCGCCCCCCAGGGAGCTCCCGTACCTCCACGACTACCCCCCTCCGCCCCTCCCGCCACCGCCGCCGACGCCGACGCCCGGGCCTCCTGCAACCCCCAAGGCCTTCGACCATTGGTCCGCCGACGGCGACCGGGCCAAGAAGAACGGCCTTTCGGCGTTGGCCCGGCGGTGGATCGAGACCCCGGCCGAGCACAGGCTCTCCTCGGACGCCAGCTCAAAGTCGGGTTCCTCGGACCAGGACCGAGACCGGGACCTGGATCTCTCCGCCAGCGAGAGCGAGGAGAGGTTCTCCGAGGGCCGTCATCCGAGGAGGCGGGAGCGGGAGGAAGACCTCCAGCCGGACCGCTCCCCCGTCCGGACCAAGGTGGGGGTGCCCACCACGTACTTCTCCGTGGACGGCTGCATGACGGACACGTACCGCGCCAAGTACCACAGGCGGCCCGCCCTGGTCGCCATAACGACGAGCACCACTACCACCACGGATCCCAGACGTGAGGAGGCGGCGTCGTCGGGCGAGAGCGACGTGGAAGGGAAGAGGTTCCCCGCCACGGAGGTCCGGCCGCAGGAGACCCCCAAAGGCCGATCGGAACCAGGTACCGGTCGATTTGATTGATTTTCAGGTGATGTAATGTGTTTCAGTGATGGATATGATGCACGGGCGCCGGGATTTTCTGTCCCCCTACTCCCCCTGGGTATAATGGAAAATGTTTTTTGCCCAGAATGTCTACTCCAGGTATTACGGTAATAAACGTTGGCCTCTCCATGCCTCGTTACTAACACACTGTCCGAATGAAGACGTTGTGTTTTTATTTCACATGTATTTTATTCCATATTAAAGGTTTCCTCAAAGAAATAAAGCACCGTGCGCAACGGGGGACACTTCCTCAGCGGCTCTCTTACCACGCGGTGGAATCCTCTATTCTGATTGGTTAATAGCTGCAGGCAGCGCTCAGCCATTTCTCAATTCTCAGTGAGCTGTCAATAGCGACCGTTGCTACGGGCAACCACTTTTCACATCCCCGGCATCACGCAGTGCTTGCCACGTTGCTGTGGAACTACTCTTCTCGGCGGAAGCTCCCGAACTGGACATACGTTATGAAATAATTCCAAATCAATATTCCATCTCAATGTATTATTTTATTTAGTGAGCGGTCGTGTAATAAGCAGGATAACGTGCAGCCAGACGGCCGTTATCACAAAATAAACCCCCTTCAGAGTGATCACACTATCAGGGGTTGGTTTGCCATAACGACCTGCTGGCTATACGTAATTGTCTCTAACGCATCATATTATTATTATTATGATTATTATTATTATTAATTCGATCGTTTGGGGCAAGACAATAATAATCATCACATGAACATCCCAAACTGGTTCATAAGTCTGTGCTTTTCCGTAAAAGTAAAGGATCGGATTGTTTCTCCATTGTTTTTTTGATTGGGAATTGTTAGTTATATTAAAAAGTGGTATTGATTTTTTGATATTATTATTATTATTATTATTATTGAGATGTCTCTTTTCTTTGCAGGTTATTTCACCAGTAAAACCACGGCGAGGTGGAACCCGGTGACTCCCAAAGGACTGGACGAGCACGGCTTCCTCTGAGATGGAACGAGGATTTCGGGGGCGAAAATGGACAAATGAATCCGAAAAGCCAAAGAAAATGGATCCCGCAATAATAATATTTTGAAGAATGAGCCGGGGGCGGAAAAAACAAGACAGCGGGTGGCCTGGGGAGATTTCCCTTATATCTGCCCGATATCCCGGCATCCCATAATACTTCACAGCGGAGGTTCCCGTGGGTCGGGCGCTGGAATGTCTCACACGAAGCCACTTTGTTCCTTTTTGGAGAGATGATTGAACAGAGAAGTAGCCTGACTGACGTGTCATCCAATCTAGTGATGTCATGGATGTCTTCGTCGATATTCTGCCTATTCAGCGTTTTTATTTTTAATGTGAATTTTTTCCGAAGGCAGTTTTTTGTTTGTTTTTATTTGTTAATTTTACAAAGTGAGAAATGCACAATTACTTTTTTTTTTTTTGTAAAACTTTTTGTTTACAGCATTACTTCTTAGTACATTATTATTAATTTTTTTCGCACACAACTTATTAAAAAACAATTCTTACACTTTTGTTTTTTCGCCGATGGAGGGAAAGTGTATTCTACTTCGGAGGTGCAGGTTTCCGCTGCTCTGTGCACTTACTGGACTGGATCCCACAGGTTCTTGTGGGGTTTGCGGTGGAGGGCAAACGTCGAATTTAGGGTTTGAACAAAAATAAAATGTTTTTTGTTGCGCGCACACACACACACACACACACACACACACACTGCAGTTCCGCATTTTAAGAATTTATTTGCTCTTGATCACACTCCATCCAAATAAATCCTTCTCCTCCTCGTTGTCTTTTTCGGTACAAACACCGACGTTTTGTTGGTCCTCCCAGTTTGCCTTCTGCGACGGTTGCGCGTCGGTGACGTTTTTGGGGAGGTTCAGACTTCCACAGTGTCTTAAATAATGATGTTTTGTAATTATTTTGATATTGCAAACGCTATTAAACTGATGATGTTCTTAGTTTGACCGTCTTAGGGCTTTTGCTTCCCAGCAGGTGAAAACGCCGAACCCCAAGGAAATAAGCTTTGTTAAATTAGGCTTAAAAGAAAGATGCAAATGTTTCTTTCATGTTTTTATTCTTATTTTTTAGGGGGTTGAAACAGTTTTCTATGTTTCTCTGCAGAATAATTGCACAGTGCC